>NC_085845.1:141159252-141276752 GCF_035594765.1 Anolis carolinensis
AAAACCAGCAAAGTCCCTGAAATATATCTCGACTTAACAATTGGACTTGGCTCAACTTGGTCACATTTTATACGATGATCAAGTTCCCAACAGATATAAAACCACTTCTATGCTATAGTTTTGTTGCCGGCGCCGCAATGGACTTTCTCCATTACTTTTTACCTACCAGTTTCATTTAAAGGTTTCCAGCGTTACAGGTAATGTAAAGTCCATTAGGTCAGGCTCTTCATAGCATGACATGCAGTAAATTACAAGTGCTTCAAGCAGCTCAGTGAATTACAGTTCATCACTTTGAAAGGTTTCCCACTACAAGACTACAGATATCAGATCTGGCAGTTAGGATCCAATTAACACTTTGGTCAGAATAATCAGATTGCATGTGTAAGACTTGTATAATTCGTTTATTGCTTCCATGCATCTTCTGTCTGTAGGTAAATTTGTTGCTGTTATTTCAGAGCTTGGAGTCAGTCTCACAATTGCCTTTAGGTTATATTTCAAGTTCTTTTGCAGTGCAGCAATGAACTCTCTCTGTTCCAGCAATTTAGATCACTTGTCCTGTAGATATTATAGCTTGAGAAATGGTTTGTTTCTGGTAGTTTTGTTTTCTGCTGTTACTATGTCATTATATGTCTAGAAAAAATTGCTAGCAATTTTTACTAAGCACATTTTATTTGGTGTAACAGAGACAGTTTTCTCCAGTCCATTCTGAATCTTGCATTACAGACTTATACAGTGTAAATGACATGGGCAATGACATTTACATGTGTACTGTCATGCAAAACCATTTCCTGCTACACTTGATATAGTGCTATACTATGAGGGAGAAAGGATTTTGTACCATCATTTTTTCTGGTTGTGGTCAGTGCACATATAGGGTGTTTTTTTTAATGCAAGATCAAACAGTTTGAAATTCTATCTTTTTAGCCACAATATGGCCAGTTGCGTTTCCATTCTAACTAGTTAGAGTCTAACTGGGTAAAATCAATTATTTAAGAAACCGAAGAACGGTTTAAGAAACAATTATTTAAGAAACCGAAGAACGACTCTTCCTGCAAGATTTAGAGGAAACACATTTTACGTGGCAAACCTAATGAATCTGAAGTTGCATCAGTGTTACACTAGTGTACCCTACAGAAAACATGTAAAACTTGAGTGACAGAGGTACACTCAAGAGTATTCATTTATATACACTAGAGAACTGCTACCCAGAACTGTGTCCGGGCTGTGGCGCAGGCTGGTGAGCAGCTGGCTGCAGCCAGCTGCAACAAATCACTCTGACCAAGAGGTCATGAGTTTGAGGCCAGCTCGGAGCCTGCGTTTGTCTCTGTCTTTGTTCTATGTTAAGGCATTGAATGTTTGCCTTATATGTGTAATGTGATCCGCCCTGAGTCCCCTTCAGGGTGAGAAGGGCGGAATATAAATACTGTAAACAAATAAATAAATAAATAAATAAAACAGTTTCAAGGATGAAGACTTTTGCACTTCAGTGTCTTAAGGATGTAAAATGATCAACCAAGCTATGTGTGTCAGCTATAGGAAACACAACACTGTGTGTGCCAGTAATATAGGTGCAGTGTGGAACCATTTTCAAAATAAGATGTCAAGGAGTTTTCTCTTTTATGTGGGATAACCACCATGTTGTCTTCTACCTATAGGTTTCATTTCTAACAACTACTGAGGCAGCAACATGGATGCTGAAGTAATTCAATAGTATTGTTCCATTGTCTGAAACATACTTGGGGCTTTAAAAACATAAAAAGTGTGTTTGTTTATAACGTCTTGTTTCCTGAGGGGACATGGAGAAAATGATTTTGTGCAAGTTCAGTCAATAATTATGCACAATATGACCAGCTTTTAGAGCACCATGGCAGGTGTCTGGATAAACACTGTCATAGCAGTATGCAAAGAACTAATGATGGCTCTGGTCTGTATCTGGTGTCAACCTTCAAATGACAAGTTCAGCTTAATGTCATTTATAGCTATGCCAGAGTTTCAAACCAACATAGGTTACAAGCTTCTTTACCATGCCTCAGTTTGGACCAGCAAAGACATGTAAGGGAAAAGGTCTCACCAGTCATGGAGGCCTCTTTTTATGATGGAACTAAGCAGGTCATAAAATATATGCTGACCTCTTTAAGAGGTGAGGCTTCCTGTCTGTGGACTTGCTTCACCCTCAAATGCCTTTACCTTGTTCCATCTCTCAGTTGCACAGAAGGCAGGTCTGACAATCTGGTTGCCTGTGTGCACAGTGGAAACTATACTGAACCAGTAATAGAATAGGTTTAAGAGACAAGACAGTGAAAAGGGATATGGAATTTCTTGACAGTTTATACAGCAATTGTTTATTCAAGGTAATAACCTGAATCACTAACCTCTGCAACCCCCTTGAGTTTCTCTGTTCATGTAAACAATCCCTTGCTGTGCCTTCATCCCTCACCTCACAGAAATCAGATGCAGAGTTCAACTATACCAGTAACACATGTATTCTCAGTGATGGAGTTCTTATTATCCTATCATACATCTCAATGATAGTGGGAGCAAGGAAAAAAAAGAAAAAGAAATATAATTATATAAAAGTAATTGTATATGTTAAAAATGTATGGCCTAATTCCTCAGATGCATTGAAAGGATGGCTAAACAAAAGCACCAAAAGAAGTGTCTACCAGATTTTTCATTACAGCGTAAATCCGTTTATTCTATGTAATGTAATTGCATGAAGCCACTATTCCTCTACAGTCAAGTTATTATTAATATCAGATATATACTGCTTTGAACACCCTTGATATTATGCCTCTCTTCATTAGTGCAATTGTCCTGATTCACCAATTTGTGGTCCTGCGATTGTACTTCCACAAATCTTCATAGTCCCGCTTTCCTGCAGTACTGCTGCGAAATGTTGCAAGATTTATTGACAGGTTTCACCTTTTAATAGCTAGGGACAAGAGAATCATATGACTGGAAGTGGGATGTGTACATGCTGTCATGCGACAGGGACTGTAATAGTAATAGTCCAGCTGCAATACCAGCTTGCCTGCCTCACACAATAAAGTCCTAAGCATCTAAGTTAAGGTCAGTCTCATCAAATCCTGGGCATCCCAATGTTGCTTATTAAAAATGTAGAGGAGACTCCAGTAATTCCTTCATTGCATATGTCCTGTTTAAAACCAGGAAAAAGCATGAGGCTTCCTGTCTGTGGACTTGCTTCACCCTCAAATGTCTTTGCTTTCCCTGTTTTTGCAACTGCTTTCTGAACCACTGAAGTTTGATCATGAATGAAATTTGACCAACAGAATAATATTGAAAGGTACATGTTCTATATTCTATGGCTGCAATTTGCTATACTTAAGCTATATGATGCTACAGAACATTTTCAGTGGGTTTGATGTATTCAAAGCATAGTTTGTGGAAGAAGGGGCAGGAGTAGGCAACATTACATCTTTACAGTTTTGGGACTGCACAATGGGTAATGGACCACTCTAGATCGATCACTGGTGTAGATCTGACCTAGAGCAAAAGCAGTCTTATATGAACCATTGGCAGGCTGTAAGAATAGGTAGTTTCATTCCTGTTCTGCTAGATTACTCTCATCAAGAAAATTGCCAAAATAATAAGTTACCAACTCAGCAGGGAAGCCAAGAACTGAATGCATTCTGACCACCTGGCCAGCTCTTGAATGAAATTACTCCAAATATTGTTTCAGATAACACTAGCAAGATACTAAGAAGACAGACAATTTACTAGTATTATTTTTTCATGTGAATAAAAGAATGGGCTCTCCAAGGTACTTTCACTCTATCTGGAATCAGCCATAAATGTTAAACCCTAATTAAGTTGTTTGAATACTACAAAATCTCCTACTACAGCTAACCCTTGACTATGTAAATATTTATGAAGGTTAAAAATTCCATCTGTGGGAAATTCTTTCACCTAAGACAAAAATGATATTACCACTCCTTCAGATAACAGCTAAATGGAGCAGGATAGGGATTTGCTATTTCTTTCTGTGCTAACTACAAAGCCAACAACTTTTCCCCAACTGGCTTTTTTTCTTTCTTCCCTCTGTGAGACAGAATGGAATCAGCACTACTTCTGATCATCAGCAGGGAAGAACAAGGACTAACTGAAGTGGCAATTATCAAGACATAAAATCACAATTTCACATGCCAATCTTACAGATGGTTCCTATATATTTTTTCACCAGGCCAACTTTGACAGAAGCAGCGGACAGCTGTATTTGAATAACCAACCAATAGTTTCTTTCATCCCACTGAGTCACAACTACTCTTCAACAATTGTTCAAAGATATCAAGATAGAGAATAGAGAATTAGTTGATAGGTGTTTAAAAGCCATAAATACACTAATAATGCTTTTAAAAATCAGGCTTGTCAATATTTGCAATTATTTTTTAAGATATATACCTCTTTTTATAGGCTTTGAACCTAAATAAATTAAGAATGAATGTTTAATTCTTATTGACAGTACAGCTTTGCTAATACTTTCTTTATGAAGTTGAATGATATGAAATAGCTTCTTGGACATGAAGAAAATAGAATAACAGAAATGTTTATGAAATGAAATAAAAATCTAGACACTTGAGTTTGTTGTTGTTGTTTGCTTTTAAACAACAGTGATATTCCCAACCTACTATGTGTAAGGTTTGTTTTTAATCTCAAAAATCAATCAGAACTTTTAAAAGCAAAGCAAAATCTTGTAGCATGTAACAATATCAAAGCTGATCCTGAACAGATAATATGAACACCATGTCTACATGTCATAAGCCTTCTTGATAAAATATCAAATTGTCAGATGTGCAGAGTCAAGATGTATATACTGTGATAAAGCACATTTTAAATAGCTTCAAAATTTACCAAATCTAGCTAATATGAGTAGTAATTTCTGACCATTTTGATGATTTCAACTTAATTCCAGTGCTGTAAAAACTGGAGTATAGTAATGCTCCTGATATTCAAGTGATTTTTTTCCCATAAGCTCATTCTTCTGAAATGTGTGTCACACTCTAAAAGCTTATTTCCAATCAATGGTAGAGCTTTCTCTGACATGCCAACTTTTGAAATAGAAATATGAACATTTACCCATGGAATCTACTAGATGTATATTTGATTCACATTGGGTTACTCCATCTACTGTGGGTTCATTTCCAGTTCGGAAACATTTGCCTTTCTTTCTTGTAACAAACTGTACATTCAAATCAGAAATTTATATGCATGCACACACAGCCAGTTAATCACTTACCGGTTCACATGCTTGCAAAAATACCTGATTTGTATACATATTAGCAGACATACTGGCTAGTTGTAAATGTAAGGCAAGAATATAATTATTTAAAGCTTGTTTTCTAAATCCATCCTATAAAGCATCAATGAAATCAGATTTTTTTCCCTTCATTCTCTTATTACATATGCAGTATTTTGCAAATTTACAAGATGAAAACCTCAACAGGGATTGCCTCATTACTCTCTGATATTCTATTTTACATGGACACATACACAACATGCTCAAGAGCAGTTGAACACTATATATTCAGAAAATAAATATATCTAAAGTTTAATTCTAATGAACATTTGTTATGTGCATTTGTTAAGACATTTCTGACTTATGGTAACTCTAAGGTAAACCTATCACAAATCTTTCTTAGCAAGTCTGGTTTAGAATGAGTTTGCCACTGCCTCTCTCTAAGGTTCAGACTGTGTGTCCAAGATAACCAAGAAAGTTTACAAATCTAAATGGGAATTTGAACCCATGTCTTCCAGAGTCCTAGTTTAGCATGCAAACACTGGCTTTTCTTGATAAAGAGTATGACTAGGAAAAACTTACAGCTTTGTAAAAGAAAGGGATCACAAACATATTAAATTAAACAAAAAGTATTTCAGATGTGTTGACCAATGCATGCAAATAATGTGGAAAAAAATAATAAACTGCATCTGAATTGGAAAAGAATGAGTAGCTGGTGTAAGTCAACCTGCAAAATGACTTTTCATGCATTGTTCATGAAATAATCTTCTGTGATTGTCCACCAAGTTAAAGAAGAGAAAAATAAGAATGACACCTGGAATATAAATACTGTAAATAAATAAATAAATAAATAAATAAATAAATATCGGCCAACTAACAGGCTTAGCTCTCTCTTGGTTTTCCTTCTGAGTTTCACCTTCACAAGAACAACTTACCAGAAGCTAAAAGTTAAAACTAACTCAGAAGTTCAAAGCCTATATATATAAGTAGATCCTGTGTTTTAAAAATATGAATTACTGTTACAACTGCAATCTTTACTAAGTTGAATTTAAAGAGAAAGAACCACAATTCATTGAGTGAGAACAAATATCAATATACTGACACCATTTCTTGACGATCTTATTGCCCCGAGGTTTTATTACCAATGTTTTCTCGCTTTCATTTAAATACTTGGTATTAAACATGGCATAACTATGACCTAGGGTCTACCTTCTGATGTTACTAGCCTGATCTTCATCATTTCCTGACATTATCCTAAAACTTGTCTAATATTTTTGTTCTGGGGTCTGTTTACACAACCAAAATAATTCAGCTGCAATACAGATGAGTCAGGCTGCTCTGGATTCAACCCTTTAGCAACAACCTACACCTAATATACTGAATTGCAATTGTATTGCCATCAACACCCCAAATTCGAATCAGCACTGTTTGTATTTCTCCTTCTCTGAAGTGATTTGCCATTGTCTTCCTTTTTGCTCAGGACAGCTGCAGCTGCCCATTTCCCAACCAACCCATTTCCCAGCAGAGCCCTACCATAGAAGTCATCTGCTTTGACAACAGAATGTGGTGCCCAACCATGTGATCAGTGGTGAGAAGGCAGCTTGAACGATCCCCTTGACTGGACACCTCTTTATGAGGAAGCAAGTTCTCGAGTGGGGTTCTGCCATGAAGCTGGAAAGGCTACAGCAGTGGTGGTCCCAAGGAGAAAGGTAGATTCAGGGACCCCCTTACCCCACTCTCCATTGCTTTCCAGTGCAAAAAAAAAAAAAAGGATAAAGGAAGACAACAGCAAATCATTTCAGAGTAAATTGTTTTGGGCTGGGAAGGCTGTAGTGGCCCCAAAGAGAAATCGAGATTCAAGGACCACCCTTACTCTTGCTCCATCACTTTCTTGTATAAAAACAAAAGGACCTTTAATGTCACAAAAGATACACTCTAGCAAGTAGTACTGGACGTAAAAAAAAAAAGTAATGACTGCTGCCAAGCAATCTGCTCGCTCCAAACCCCCAAGGCAGTATTGTCTACCTGTGCACATGTAGCAAAATAAGAGCAAAAGACCCATATTTTCTTAGAAACTTCAGAATAAGAGTGAATTTCGGAATATAGAATTAAAATGCAAAAGAAGTGCTTTCATTGCTAAAGCGATCATGCATCATGTGTCAGGATCAAAGTAGCTATGAACGGAGTACAATTTTTTTATCAGTGTAGACAACCCCCAGGAAAGACTGAAGAGCTAGAGACTCACAGCACTTTTCAGAAACAGGAACCTGTTGGTGGGCTAAACTACCTCTCTTAATTGTAACTGATGTTCATGGCCTGTATGCCCTTTTACTATAACTGACTTAGAAAATTCACCCATTTGCAGTACGCAAAGGCTGGAAACTTCAGACACATAGAAATGGGTTCCTGACCCTTATGTAAGGGTAAAGCATTTTTGAAGGTAACTTAAATTAGACAGTCAAAAGCCTTGGTGGGAAAATCATGAAGCATCCATATCTCAGGTAGATCAGGAGATAAAAGAACCACCTAGGTTTCTGTGAGAATGTGATATTGCACTTCTTTCCAACCTATGGGCTTTCCACAGATGATATGCAATCTTTATAATTTATCTGCAAGCTGTACTGCCCACTAGACACTAGAAGCTGGTAACAAGCAATGGAAGAACACTGTACAAAGGTAGATACTATAAAGAAGTCTAGAAAGTCATATTCCGAAATCTGAACAGCCGGTGTGTCATGGAATGTCACATGAAAGAATCTAACAATGCAAGTGGGTTCCTCTCTTTTTTTGATCAGGTGCTATGAGGCTGGATTTTCATAAAACACAGGCCAAAGGCAACATGAATAGTTGTGGGGAACCGACTTGTCTGAAATAATAATATCCCCACTCCATGGAAGATTTATGGAACTTCACTTTGTTATATACGATTTTAAAAATAAAGTGGTTTCAGGATGAGCAAAATTTACAACATTTGTAGTAGCATACAACACAGGAGGGAAGCTTTAAAACAGGCTTATTGTACAACTCGCTAAAGATGCCTATTAAAATCAATAAAGCAGCATGCCAATAATGTTTAAGGATCCCAGATGACAGATGAAAATTGGACTTCCGTTAATGTCTAGAATTTGTTGTGCCTTTTATATTCAAAGACTCGTACAACTATCGCTGGGTCCACACATCATATAATCAATGGTTTAAAACACTTGGCAATAATAATAGTTACAGTTTACCCTCTGCCAAGATCTGCTTTCTTTAATAGTAAAGTGTTCCTAACACGACCATTAACAGTACAAACGGAAAGTAGAAGCAATAGAATTATAAACAGCTCTGTAACTAAAAATTAAGGGCTTGGAATCCTTTGACTGACAAATAGTGCCACACAAGTCACTTTCCTTGATGATAAAAATTATGAAGTGTGTGACAGAAAAGAATGGTTCAATATCCAAGGATTATATCAAGCACAAAATGGATGATGAAAATAAACCGAACTTGTGCACAGTAGCATAGCAGCAAGTTCTATTAGCATGCTGAGGAATTTTCAAGCAACTAACTTCCTTGTCTCTTCTGGCTGTTTAAAGTTGCACAAGCTTTTGTCTCCACAGTTGTTGCTAGATCTTTACCCTGAGATTAATTCTCTGGCCTGCACATTTTTATTGTAGGAGAAAAGCGCCCCAAGCTATACAGAACAAACCCTGACAGTTGGCAAGTCTAAGACACATCTTGAAATGACAAAGTGTCTCTTTGTGATATTTAGGGAAAAGAAATACTTTCTTGCTGCATTACTAGTTGTATCAACCAGAGATTATGAGGAACATCTAGAATCTTACTGAGAATATTACTCAACAATACTTAACAAAATAAAATAAAATCAGGGACATTTTCACTTCAAAAATAAGTGTCAAGAATCTGGTTATAGCTAAGCTCACCCACACATGTGATCCTATAACCCAAAAGGGAAAAAAGGAATTGTAATAGAAACAACAACAACAACAATAACTTTATTTTTGTATCTCGCCTCCATCTCCACAAAGGGACTCGCAGATACTTCTGTCCACTGACGCATATTTTTAAGACTATGGATAATTGTGGAAATCTGAAGAAACCTGCTTTCCACAATGATGAGAAAATAAGCACTTTCAGATCTTCATAAAACATTTTAATCTAATTTCAGTAACAAGGTCAATTTATATAGTGGTCACTATAAATATTCTTCTACACCTCAAAGTGTAAAAAAATACTAGCAATCTGATCTAACACTGCTATGAATGATGGGCCACTCAAAACCAGGATGGAAAATATGTGGACCAGGAACAACATGTGGCCAAAGGCTGCTTTTTGAGGTCTCTGCTGGACTTAGCACTATTTCACTACATAACAAATATACATTTTTGTGCTAAATGAATTATTTCAGAAATGAATTATAATTCCTAGAGATTTCTGGAAGCATAAAGTGTCTCTCAAACAATGTGCATACTTCCAGAAATTTCCCACTTACATTTACGGCCACAATATCAAATTTCAGAGTGGGGTGCACACGGAGGATCTGGAGGTATAAAGATGGCCTTCAAACCACTAAAATCGCCCACCTCTCATTCGCACCTGCCTGCTAATAAAGAGTCAATAATATAACTGCACATGAATAAGTAGGCAGTCCTTTCTCTCTATTGTAAGAAGAGAAACCCTAGCAGTTCTTGGTAGAGAAATGCTGAAGGCTTCTGTCAGTTCTAATTCTCACCAGATAGAATAAAACTAAAGTGGGCTTTAGTTTATCTGTCACCTAGTAAATTGCCCATACTTCAGTAAGAACAACATTAGTAATGAACCCAGAAAGGTGGGTCTTGACATACACTTGCAGTAGAAGTAAACCATTGCAGACTGTATTGAATTGCAAACTAGTTCGATAATATAGTCGGTGTCCAAACCCTGTTCACTCATCTGTTTTCCTGCAACAGAATATTTTCAGAACAATCATATTTAAAGAAAGAAAACTTGCTCCTGGAATTGCATCATACCATATATTTCACATGCAGGAGCCAGTCCCTAAATACATGGTTGAATTCATAAGGAGCTCTCACAGTTATGAACCCTAAACAGAGAGAGAAGTAGAACGCTAAATTGAGAAAATATTCTCACTACCGTGTTTTCTGAATAAAAGGTTGCAATTAAGACTCGTACACATCTTTTGAAAATCATTAGATGAAGTCATGTTTTATCTATAAATGTCACATAAAGGAAGACTAATAGAATAGACATATAAATACATTCAATACAATACTTCCAACTTCAGTGGAAAAGATTTTTGTTCAAGTCCCCCGATCACACAGATCTTGGAAGTACATTGTCTTGCTCCTTTGCTAACCAGATCCTGAATGTATTTTGCTTTGCTGGCAACCTAAAAGTACATGGTCTGGTCAAAACTCCTGACAAAAACTCCAGAACAAGTAGAAATTAAAACTTCTACTCTATGAATCGAGAACGGACAAATTCTTACTATCATGATTACATTTGAGTTTGTGTATCCCACTTTCCCCACTTAAATGTAAGAAACAGCAAATTATGAGGTGGAAAACAGCAACAAAATGCTACAGAAACTCCACAAGGAGGAAAATTCAGAAAGTAAGCAATGAGAACAGAATAGTAAAGTATATTTTGTAAAGAAACAATAATACTAGAGATTTTTCTTTTAAAAATATAATTTTATTAGGCCCACATTTTGTAAAATTACAACAGTGAAAATTAATACAACAGTGATAGTTCTACTGGTAACAGTTTCCCAATGGATACTTAGGAATTCTCCCTGGGGGCACTTTGTCATATCATTTCAAGGTCATGTAATGGAGAATCTAATGGGTAATTACAAACCTGCACTGAATGGACCAATAAATCCAAATATATTCCTTCAAAGGCAAGGGTATGAATTCTTTCAAATTGCACTTATAATTAAACAGTACCCTATAAATTCAAAAGACAACAAAACAGTCCTATCACAGAACTAAATTAGTGTATAATGAATTGTGTATGATGTAATCATAGTTGGCCAAAGTATGTGGAGAAGGCATTAGGGATTATGTTACATTGGTGAAGACTTTTCACAGAAACACTGGGGTATTTCATTGTGGAGATAGGGAAGGTCTGAATATTTTTTGCCATTTAAAAGCTTTCAATTCTTAAGCTCAGGGGAGTTTCTTGGGAGTTGAATGGGCCCTGGAAGATAGATTTTAAAATAAAAACTCTGCTAAACATTTAGGTGTGTTAGTAAAACTGCTGTGTACCATGTTAAATAGGCGCCAGTACAATATTGTCAAAATTTGGTGTAAAGGCCTATGAAGCTGTAGAATAAAACATATTCAATACAAGTATAACATCACAGAAAAGTCAGCGGAGAATTCTGTCCTAAAACATGATTCAGGTGGAAGAGCCCCAGAATACAAAGGAATGAAAAGGAGAGCATATGTTATCACCATCTGTTCATTTTCTTTTTCTTTTTCAACTCCTATAGCAAGCAAATCCCCGCAATTTCACCATTTCTCTATGATGGCAAAGAGCATGCAATGGCTGTACAAGAAAATATGAATAAGCATATCTTCATTTCAAAAAGGAACTTAGAAAAACAGTCTGATAAAATAACAATCATCATCATCATCATCATCATCTGCTGGTTATCCCAGCTTCATCTTTCAGGAAACATTTCTTTTTTCTAAAAGCCACAGCATGAATTTATTGTTTTCTCCGGCCAAATAGATACTTCACATCAAATGAAACAGCTTGTTTTATTGGATCCAGAGTAATGTTTCTCAGTTTGTCAGAGGAAAATGCTGATGCCTTAAGAGCAATCTGAGATTTTGTTCCTTGGTTAGAATATGTTGGTTACAACACTGCCTTCAGATATCAAGTTTTGTAAGGATGAATAGAAATCCCCAACAAGCAATCCATACTATCTTTACATCAATGGTTTGAAAAATCTTGGTTCCCAGATATTCTTTTTAGCTGGGCTTCTGAGATTTGAAGTTCAGCAACAATTCAGGACCCAGGTTTGGGAACCACTGTCCCAAATAGACTACAGTGGTTGAACACACCTTTGAAGCTCTGAAACCCTTGTACATAACTGAGAAAACATTGTTTCATCTCCTGACAAGAAGAGAAAAAAACAGCGGCTTGTTGGTGAAAACAACCCAGAAGCTTGTTGGTGAAGATCTTTGTATATGGGAAACAAGACCATTACTTCTGAATCTACAAAACTTCAAAAATATGAGAAGACTGGTAATATTTGCTTCTAACTGCAATGAACTAAATAATAAAATTTGGTTATTCTTAATTAAAATTATCCTAAACATGCCAGTTCAGGAAATCATAGTTTAAAATAGTTATCACTTGTTTGGATTCAAACACAGCATCTGACTGAGAGTCTAAAACAAGAGCTCAGACTTTTCAATGATTTAAGAAAGTTGGTGTTCTGCATGAGTGTCGCTAACCCTACCTCAGTATCTGTACTACAGTAGAGTCTCGTTTATCCAACCTTCGCTCATCCAAAGTTCTGTATTATCCAACGCAGTCTGTCCCCTGCTTGGATCCACAAGCTGTTTCTCTAGGCAGCAATTCTATCTTTATTTGTAGTCAATTTTTTAGCAGTCAACGTTATTGTAGTCAATGTTTTCAATACATTGTGATGTTTTGATGCTAAATTCATAAATACAGTAATTACTACATAATGTTACTATGTACTGAACTGCTTTTTCTGTCAATTTGTTGTAAAACATGTTTTGGTGCTTAATTTGTAAAATCGTAATGTAATTTGACTTTTAATAGGCTTTTCCTTAATCCTCCTTATTATCCAACATTTTTGCTTATCCAACGTTCTGCTGGCCCATTTATGTTGGAGAAGCGAGACTCTACTGTATACTATAACACAATGAGTAGATGAGAGATAAAACTTAATATGGGATTAATAATCGTATCGACATTCTTTCTTTTCCAATAAGAATCAGGAAAGTGTACATTGTAGATCTGCAGAAAATATACACAAATTTATTGCATTTTGAATTTTTAGTAACCTGCTAAGGGACTTACTGTGAGGGGTGAAAGGCAGCCTTGTTAATGCTTATTCATGCTAACTCCTGCAGAACAAATATTCAACTTCCTCAAATTAAAAATTATGGTAGGAATCTTGATAGAATGTAGCAACAAAAATATTGTTGTTTATATTTTGGAAATCACAATAGTTCTGCAACAGTAATTCAACCAGGCCCAAGATGTTCCATTCATGCACCACTCTTGGTTGCCAACTGCATAACTGCTGCTATTTGGGGAAAAAGCTGAAAAGAGCCCCAAGCACAACTTTTCTTCTATCTGGTATCATCTTGCTTCATGAAATTACATGCAAATTGCTTTAATTATATGCAAGGAAAATATGCCAGTTAGCCCAAGCCCTCCAGCTCTTGATATTTACATATCCAGATGTGGTCCTTATTTCTCAATAAGCCACTCTACTCCTGACTAGCAGAATAGCTGTTCTGCACAAGTGAAATTATCTGAAGCTTGAAAAAGCACTATTCAGCTCTTAACACTTCTATATAAAAGCAGAAACATCTAATATCAGATATTAGAAAATGCTGGAAGCCAAAGTAATATATCAATACATTCCAGGCCTTCATGTACCGCCCCAATCCTTTTCAATGTCAGATTCCATTACTTTATACAAGTTGGCACCCATGTTGCCTTTCCTCTCATGCCTTTGCCCCTGAGAGGTAAAAATTATTGTTGTGAAGAACCACACACACAGAAGCACTCAAGGCCTTTGTACATTTTGTACCGTACCCAATGCAAATGGCGACTGACTATCTACTATGATCTCAAAGCTACGAATGAAGGGAAGGGTTAGACAAAGCAATCTATACATTTCTACATGTGCTGCATCTCAATGTATGTAAATTAAACACAAAATGATATAATGGGGTGAAAGTATATTGGAACATTAAAGAAATCCCAAAGTGATTGGGTTATTAAATTACAATCTTGAAGATCAAACTCATGCCATTTCATAGTGGAAATAGCAAAGACTGAGCTTCTCAAGCATTCCTAATCCAGTCTTGCTGAAGGATGCACGGAAGAGTTAGCGAGGTTACTTGCACACTGTAAATCTCCGCATACAATTACTCTCATCCATTGAAACCCATCATCCTTATGCAGGGACTGCCCAGCCTGGTGATTCAGCGGCCAGTGGATAACAGGGAATTGTGGGAGTGTTTCTACAGCCAAATGCACAACCCCCTCATCCTCCAGGCCTCTGAAGGATTCTGGAAGACGGTGTATGATGCCTTTGTTGTGATTTATTCAGTAATAAGTACAAACTGAGATGCTTCTCAAACACACCCAACTTCCTACATATCCAAGTTGAGGAAGACACAGGAGGAATTTAAACCCTGTGGGCGATTTCTGCATGGACAGAACATTACATAATGTTTATCTAATCAGAATCTTGGCCTTTCTTTTCAAGGATGAGAAAAATGTTGAATATTATTTACATCACTAACCTTGAGTGCCAGCATTGTATTTCTTCTTTATTGTTCCAAGACTGATACCCACTTGTATTCAACTACTTAGGAACAACAGCTTTTAGAATCTCATGCTCTTCTTCACTCCCATTCCAAATATACACTGCATTATTTGTAATGTCTAAATCATCATTTCATAATGAAAAGTAATAATAATACTATAGCATGAATAAACTAACACCAATTGAGATGAATGTGCTTTATTGTACTCATTCTTTTGCTCTAGTATAATGTCAAGCAACATTAACGGGTGAGAAGAAAACATAACAGCTTATAGTTTGAGCACTGGAAATTAGAAGACTACAGACAGGCTGAGGAGGCAGGAGCAGCAAAAATTGTTTGGCTCCTTGAGACAAAAAGCATGTACTCCTGTGCTCTGCCTGGCTGCTTTCCCTGCCTACTTACACTCTCTTTACTTTTCTCTTTCCACTTCTTTGCCACTAATGTCTAACATTTTTTCAGATTCTTCTTCAGAGTAAGGTATTAGGTATTGCTGGCTGGTTATATAGAGACTCTGACAGTATACACAATCTTCAGGGCCACTGTACCTACATTTCCTCATTCTGAAGATGGATCCTTCAAGCAAAAGTATTCAAGAAAAAGGACCCTTAGAGCAAAGCATTCCTGCCGTGTAATTGTTGCAGCTGGAGAACAACCAATAATGCTTACTGGAGCCTATGGTAGTGGGGAAGCATGTGACATTCCTAACTTTCATTCATGCTCATTGTAAGGAGCCCTCAAATTAAGTACTGTACTGTTTAGATGCAGATTTTTTTCACTTGGAGAGTGAAATGTGGTGTGTGTTCTTTTCAAAAAGAATATCAATACAATTTATCTATTTCAGACAGTTGAAGTTGACATATCACCGGGCCACAGTTCTGACAGAGAGTATTATACAAGGGGTGTTCAAAATGTTCCCACACTTTAAATTTTTTGTTGAAAACAGTGAGGGCCAGAGTCATATCTGAGAGTATCATTGACTAGTCTGTCTGGCAAACCAGCAGTTTAGTATAAGAATTATCAGGCTGTAGTGACGATGGCTGTGAAACTCGAGGATAAAGTTGAGGATAAAGTTGTCTCTTGAAGAGCCGTCAATGTGTGAATTATAATGTTAAAAAATGGTTATACTAGTGTGATGGATACAGAGCACTCAGATGTCAAACCATGACCATGAGGAATGAAGAAAGTATCTTAGAACTGATTTGTGAAAACAGAATAATTGTCTAAGAAGTTGCAGGAAAGCTGAATGTAAGTTGGATCTGCCTATGCTCTGATTCAAAACAGCCTTAAGTTCACAACCTCGTCACACGGCCGCCGGAGCCATCTGATGTCATTTCACATTGTCGGCGGGCATGGGGAATCCGGCACCCCATGCCCCACAGCAGATTTCCTTTATCCTATGGGAGAACCATCGACCATGCGGCTTCCCTCCATGGCTTCCTATGGTAACACTGGAAGCCTCCCATGTTGCCATGACAGCAGCATGTGCTGGCTCCACCCTACTCAACCTATGGAGCTCCGTTGGTGTCGTTTGATGGGAGCCAGCGAGCTCCATGGGTGACCTGAGCTAAACTGCCAATTTTAGCCCTTAGTGCCGAGTCGGTGCCCAAGCAACTGACAGAGAAGCTGTAGGGTGAAGATGATTTTCATGTGATGATGATGTGAAAGCTACACTGCATCAGTAGCTACACACTCAAAAGCATTTTTGCTGATGGCATTAAAAAGTGGTATGATGCTTGGAAAAATGTATTGCAAAGAAAGATGACTATGTAGAAAAGTGATGTCATTTTTTAAAATTTCTTAATAAATATAATTTTTAAAGTGCAAAAAATTTTTTGGCAACCTCTCTTATTTCCTCATAAATTACTCTCATTTCAGTTTATGGTATGAGCAAGTTCTGACCATGTTTATTTTACCTAAATCTGGCAATGTCAGGAGAAGGGGTTGGTTCTAGCCATAATGTGATGACTCATGGGCCATGTAGTCCCGTTCCTAGCGCTGTGGTGACAGATGAAGAGGAAAACTTGGGTTTCCCACCGTTTCAGCCAGAATTGGAATTTTCCCAGCCAGAATTGGAGCCCTTGCACCTGCAGGAGGTTTGTCTTCCAGAAAGCTGCCAAACAAGCCCTGAGTCAAAATCTCCCCCATTTTCTCGCCGTAACTATTATCAACAACAGAAAGGAGTTCAGCAGGCTAATCGCAGAAGCCTGAGAATCGCAGCCAGGCATTCAGCTGATTAAGACTGCTTTCATGAG
The DNA here is from genome assembly GCF_035594765.1 of Anolis carolinensis. NCBI lineage: Eukaryota > Metazoa > Chordata > Lepidosauria > Squamata > Anolidae > Anolis > Anolis carolinensis. The sequence continues at coordinate 141,176,313 of NC_085845.1, forward strand.
AAATTTTAGGGAGTCATGCATCTGGACACAGAGATTGACTTTCGGTTCTGGTTCCCCAGAGAAGTGTTCTTTGGTGGGAAAACGAGACCCTATTTAGGTTCTTTGCCCTGAAGGAATTTTGCGGAGTCAATTCGTCAGCAACTGGAGTAGGTTGTGTGTGGACAGCGCTACTCCCGCTTCCAAGCCTTCGTTCCTGTTTCCAAGCCTTCGTTCCCGTTCCCAGCCTTGTTTACCTCCACGGACCTTGCCTTGCTTCCTAGGACTCAGCCTTGTCTTCCAGGACCTTGCCAAGTATTTGTCCCTGTTCCTCGTTCCTTGCTGCCTTGTATCAAGCCTTGTGTTCCAAGAATCAAGTTTACTTCCTAGCCTTGCCTCAAGTTCCTTGGACTAAGAACCTTGTCATCTCCCCTCACTTTGCTTGGCAAAGTGAGTGTTTCGGTTATTGGATTACAACTTTGGACCTTAATATTTTATATTGGACATTGTTTTCCTGGACTATAATTGACCTTTCCTGAAAGGTCTTCTTCTGAACTATATTCTACACTTATTTTTATTGACTTTATATATTTCCTTAATAAAGATATTAGATAGATTCTGGCCTCTGTGTATGGTTATTGGTGCTCTGCAGCCTGGGTCGTGACACATAAGAACATAAACATGACTTGTTCAAATAGAGAAGGAGAAGACCAAATATTACAAATTATTGAGAAATTCTTCTCTATTTTGACATAAGCATTTCGCTAACTTCAGTTTTGTAACTTTGGCAATACATCTTGTTCCTTAATTTTCCAGTCTGTTTGCTGATTGCTTAATAGCTTTTTTTTCAAAGTGAAAGGGACAGTAGCATGCATAACACCCAGTCAGGTCCTCAACTGGTTGCAGAAGATTAAAACCTCAATACTCTTGCCAAGGAAATCTCCTCTATATAGGCTATCATCATTTTCAAACCTTCACAGCTGTCATACTATTAACAAGTAGACAGGCAGATTCCATAACCGATGATCCAGGGCATCATCAAAAGTTTTTCAATACATTATTGTTAATGTATTTTTACTCCATCAGGTGCTGAAATAGCTTAGTTGGCCTTGGATAGTATGCACATTGCTGGGAGGGGGTAGAAATTAGCTGATGTTTAGCCTCCGATGGCTAAAACATCTTAGGTTAGCTCTCATGGATACATACTACAGCAGTGCCAACAACTGTATAGTGATGACACGAGCTGGAACAGAAAGATAAAATAGAAGCAACAAAAAGTGCACAGCAGAACGGGTAACAAATAACATACTCCAGCAAGGAACTGCAATGCTTTATCTATAAGGTTTAGCCATATTAAATTCACAGTAAATACATTCAAATTGTTTGAAAGCATTTTGGAATATTTTACTGATATCTAGGTTGTGGTGTTACATATTTTTTCTTGAGTGTTAAAGCATTCAAAACCAGTTAAAGTGCCAATGCATACAATGAAAAAAGTGAATATTTTAGCAGGTATGCACTCAATTATTAATCGAACTATTTAAAATGTGTACAGGTAAACAAAGGGCTGAATTTGATTCCACTAGCAATAAAAGCGACAATGTTAATCGGTTAGTGCTTCACATAAGCAAATGTTTTATGTTGTTATTGCAACAAAGCAAAGCAAGATGTTCAAAATTTAATCCGGAAATGGGGCAAAAATTAACAGCAGATGAAATTTAACACAGTGTGCATGAGAATCTGTGTTACATTATAAAAAGCTTTTCTCAACTTAACCTTTCAAACAAGCATGACAAAATTGGAAGAATGCATGGGGGCATTGGCTCATTTTAGACCACAACAACAGTAGTTAAATTTCCATTAGGTGATATACAGCCTTAGTACCTATTCTCAGTAATTCCAGGGCAAGAAAAAAAGAAAACAAAAAATGCAACCTTTTTACTAGTTGAAATCCAGATTCACATTGAGGATACGAACTACAAATTATAAAATTACATTTTATATTTATTGTGTTTTAACGTTTATATCATGTCTTTTAATACGTTGATGTTTTAATATATGCTTTTATGAATGTATTTTAACTATGTTTTAATATGTGTTTTTATCTGACTATGTTGTGCCCCATGTTGAGTCAAAAGGAGAGGCTGATAATAAATAAAATTGATGATGATGATGATGATGATGATGAAGCAGCAGCAGCTTGGGAAATCACAAGATGGAACAAGATCAGCAATATCTGGATTTCAAGAAGCTGTGGAATATACTTCATGACTCTTTAATACAAGGAGGACTACATAGCTTGATGAAAGGAATACAACAATATTCTTGCTAGCTGTCAAGGCCTGCATGAAATGGTTAGCTATAACTCTTACTCACATGATATACAGCAACACTTAGATGAGAAACTACCAAAGATATTCCCTGGAACAATATATGAGTTTCTCATAGAAACAGTTACAGTTGATTATCCAAGTGACCATACATAGCAGTCCTATTCAGGGAGACCCTCTAATTTTTTGAATGCCTTTCTCTTTCTCATGTTAATTGTGATTTCCCTCATTTCTCACATTCACATACATCATTAATCGTGCTGTTTGTCTTCAACATGCATTTCACATTAGAGGTAGGAATCATATGTCCTCTGGAATCATCTATGGGAATACATAAAAGCTTCAGGTCTCCACTAACACCTCCTTCTAATGAGCAATATTGGTCTTCAGTCATGAGGCTAAAACACACTTTAGGTATAATGATTTTTGGAAATGCCATACCAAATTTTTAGATTTGGGTCTTCCTTAAACAAAAACAATTCCTTGAAGCTGTATCAGAATTCGAGGGGCTGCCCTCTGGGCTCTGAATCATTCCTGCCCTACATATCTTATATTTTGGTATCATCCCATCTACCTATTTCCATGTGGCCCCATTTTATAAACTCCTGAACTCTTACTGCTATGGTCTTTAAGTAGAGACTGGCAATCACAATTAAACAGCATGTCTATATATCCAAACTCTCAACAATAATATTGGGGAGAGGGGTAAATCCAGCGAGACCCCTAATTAGAGCAACACTATTATTTTCACTTTTTCATGTCCCCTATTAAAAATGGCAATTAACATCTTTCAAGGGTATTCTCATATAAGCTCTACATCATTGTCCCAGTGCCCAAATTAACTTTTTCCAAAACAAGTAAGATGATGTATTCCTTACTACATACATTTTCAGGTGAACTTTTCAAACCATGGCTATAATTTGTTTTCAGCAGTTACTGATCGCTACATAAGGATTCCTTTCCAGCTTAAAGTCCCAGAAGTATTCTGTTGTTTACCTATCTAAAATTCACTTATTTAACCTTATGTAGTTACATTAATTTCATAAAACAGAATATTATTACTAAATGAAGTATTTTATTTTAAGAACACTAGTAATAATGAAAGGAACTCAAAATTCATGAGGAATTTGGTACTATGAGAAGAGAAAGAATTAAGGTAAGATTCATGTGAGTCGAATATAATGCATGAAAAAGATCTGTTTACACAATTATGAAATGCTAACATATATATGGTATCCATTATTCTTTCTTATACTGTACTACCATACATTTTATATTAAAATATAGCTTGTTTCATCCTTATGTGTAGTTAAACACACACCTCACCATATAAAATTGGGGAGTCGTGCCATATAAAACTATTTTTCTCATTTCATTGCTCACCTGCCAATTTATCTACATATAGTGTTATGCACATTGCTTTAAAACAGGTTGTTGAAATATTGGTCCCTTTTTGCATCTAACATTTTGCCAGGGAACACCTGGCTTATACTTAATGGGTACTATAAAATGAATTAAAACTAGAATTTGGATTGATTCCACCATGCAAGAACAGTGTTTAAATAAAATGTCAATCCTCCATTTCTGCACATTTAAATCCCACTTAATGAATGCAGTTACATGTCAATGAAAAAATAAATGGAAACTATCAATAAACAAGGAACACACCAAAATTAGTTTCACATGACTATTATTGGTATTTGGAATCATACAACCCAAAGACCTACAATTTATATTGTAGATTTTCATTCCAAACTACATTTATCTTGTAAGATGGTCTCAAAACACAAACTTGTTTAGCTTTTTTGTTTCTTGATACAGGAGCACCACTTCCAGATGTAGGTTGGTATTCAGAAATCACACCACCAGCTTTCTCATCTTAATCACAAAATGGGTTTAAGATTCTTTCCGACTATATAAAACTTGAGTAGTCAAGCTGACTGAAAGCAATAGATTTGTGTTCAGAAAACTTCTATGGGCTTTTAGAGTGGCTGAAATATATGCCAACCAGTTATTTTGGATCCCAATATTATACAACTGACAAAACTGTGGGTACCAAAGCCTTCAACTCCCCTATTTACCAACAGCAGGTTAGTTCTTTGTCTATTACGTCAAAAGGTGTTTGACAGAGTTTTATGTGTCTTTTCCAGAAAAATTTCTGTGGTAGGAATAAAATGCCTCTGGGAAAGTACAATTAATTGGGCAACAATTTCTATGCTAGTATAGTGCCCCAAAATAGTTTTTCTATTGAGTTGTAGCTTAAACTGTATGATCTTAGACATTGTGCAACCTGAAATGCTTCCTACAAGGGAAAAAAGAGGTATGCTCTAAATTATGACCTTTAGACTTTGTGGATCTTCTTTTTTTTAAGATCCAACAGGATGTATTTATTTTATCACTATTACTTGAAGCTTGCCTCTCTCATAAGAGATGCATGGGTTGCCATGGCTAACTAAAATAGAAAAGTAACTACTAGATGGAGAAATCCCTTATATCTTTACTCAGAAGTAAATCACATTAATATCAGTGTGATTTCCTCCTTCATAAGGATGTTTAGGATTGCAGTTCAAGTGTCATGACAAACAGACAACAGCTGAAATTCCTTCTTGGTCAGACACTCTTGGATTCAATCAGTATTAATTACATTTAAAACCAAGCATGAAAAATGCCATGTCCATTGCGTAACTGAAATCTACGACAAATGCAGTCCTTCATCTACTATTTAAATATATGAGTGAATTGCCCCAGCTCAGTACATAAAGAGGATAAACGGGGGAATATTCGGAATACATTCTGCTATGGGAAGTATATCTATGAATACAAAAATCATGGTGGGGCATGTTTTACTTATGTATCCAAATCTCTTCTTCCAATGCTATTTGGTGCTTCCAATTTGTCCCAGTTTTTAGCACCATAACTGCTAAAACCTTGTGTATCTGCATTAAAATATAAATATTGTGTAGCTCCTGTATTAAAATACAAGATGGGATGGATGTCTCTCTCTGGAACTTTTTGCAAACTCATAGCTTTTCAAAGATATTCTCAAAATATTTGGGACAATTCCATTTCTTTGTCTATGATTTTTTCAAAAGATGTAAGCCTCATAATGGGAATGAGAAAAGAATGAACAATATGTAATATTTGACCTTTTCATCAAAGCTCAGGTCATACTTAGCTTTGTCTCTGAGCAAATCACAATTTCTCATCATATCGATCTCACATATTGTCAACTATATGCTAATAAAATAAAAATAAAACTACATTGCCAGCTGCTTTGATTTGCTGGGATGTAGTAGAAATCTAAAGTAATAACAAACCAGTATTTTGTCTTAGATCGTTTACTAATAAGCCAGAAAACAACCTCCACCATATAGAATCCCATGAATGTCTTTAGAATGGGACTTCCTGCATACATCTAAGGTCAGCATTACTTACATTTTCTTTTGATCAAGAGTCTATTTAGATCTGATTGAAGCAATGATCTTCAATTTTCAGTGATAGCTAGAATCACTAAGTAAAGGGGCAAAACAGAATCCAGACACTATATGATGTGAAACCTCAAGTTGTTGGCAGTGCAGCTTTCAAAGACTGTCAAGCACCATCAAGCACATCTTGCAAAAATAAAATTAAAAAATCACTGCGCAATGAAGGAAAAAGCCCACCACAACTATAACCTGAATGCCAAGAGATCTAATTATGATTTACATATAGTCTCCCTTGTGTCCCATGAATTGACATGTATACTGTCCCATGACAATAACACGTTTAAAGGATTATAAATGCTGCTAGGTACCATTTTTCTCCCATACTATTTGTTTCCAAGTTCAATAGTCTCAGTGAAGAAAACTGCAATTTACAGCACAGACCAGAACATGATTATATTTCATTTTTCTGAAAGAGAAAGTGAACTCTCATGACTGCAGCCTTACAAAGAAGAGACTGCATATAAGGACAGCTTGAAATATTAGTCACATTTTACAAGGGGGAAAACAATCTCTGTATGGAAACTTTACTAACTTATGATAAATAGGTCTTGATTTCACAGTGTGTACACACACTGTGAAGCTGCAACCATCAAGTGTATAGACATACCATGAAATGTGTGTGCAATCGCAATGTGTGTACAAAATGTGTCATGTCTCCAGCGGCCATTAGTCTCATTGGAATAAATGGCAATCCAACGTACCATTCCATGAATCAAGCACTACCTTGAGTCACAATTTTTATTTTTATTTTTTTTGCAATATGGATTCAATATGTTACTTTGTTAAGGTACGGGATTGAAAGTTTTCACCCAAATATTCATTCTCACCACTTGTAAACAATTTGTTTCATGAATATAACCTAAGCTTGCCAGGTTTTTCAAAGGTGTGATAACTTTGAAATACAGCTTGCTGATATTTCAAGGTTATTTCTTTGATCTGCAAGAAATGTGCTAATTTTTCTTTTTTTCCCTAGTTAATTTGCACTCCATTCCCCCCAAAGGAAACTTGTTGAAGAATGCATAGGGTTTTTTTTTAACCAAGTTACTCTCAAAGATCCAAATTAGAAGAGGCCATGCAAACCTGATGTCAATGACAGAAAGAAGTGAGAAAGGTTGTTCTTCTAAATTATTTTGTCAATAGCATGGTGGTATCCTTGCTAACCTTATTTGGCATCAGTGAATAATTAGATACACAGGGGTGTGACTCCAATTGAAGGTGTTGGCACTGCAGCACTCTGTGAAAATGTTAACTATGAGGTTAACTCCAATTTTCTCTTCTTTAATTAAATGCACATGGTACTAATGAGGTAACCTACTGTTCCTTGATAGCACTAATTAGCTAAAAGGAGAGTACACTCTCACACTGCAATTTAAACCTAAAAATAAGGTTGAGATATGCTAATTGCAGGCAATTTAAAACAGTACAAGTTGTGGAACTAGTCATAATAAGGGAAACGAACTGCTTTACAGCTATACCACTGTAACTTTACTTAAAAGAAGATGGTAATAACAACAACTACTACTACTACTACTTAGAAATTGTTAGATATTTTCCAAGAGTAGGAAACTTTTCAAAGTCACATTGTTAAGTATAAATTGCTTAACACAGTTAAATAACTCTCACATCTTGTAATATTGCGTTATCTCTAGGTGAAAGCTGTAGAGTTTCATAAACATGAAAAGATGACCACATTGTAATGTTTATCAGTTGTTTTTAATTCAGAAAGGAAAAATCCACTTGCACAAAAATAAGTACTTGCTGCAAGCAGTGAATATTACATATAGGTTGAGATGGAAGTATTGTAAAATATGGATATGAAATATAAATGGGAAACATACTTGAATCTTAGTACATTTCTAGAAGAAAACACACTTTAGAAAAGAAATTTGTCATCCAATAGTCACCTTTTCGGTTCCTGGCATAAGTAGTTTTCCTTCTCTAACCTCAGAGAAATTGCTTAGGCAATAATGTAATAAACTGGGCAATTTGGCCACTGAATTGTAGGGCAGAGTGGCACATCATATCAGTTAGTGATAACATCAACAATTTTCAGTCTTTTGCTTTAAACTCTCTGTATTTGAGTTCAGAGAATGCAGAGACTAGTCTTTTGAGACACAAAGTTATTTTTGGGGGGGAAAGTAATGTATGACGTGACAGAAGTATATGCTCTGGATATGATTGCTTTTCCTGTTCATTTATTTTTGGATGCAGATGCCATATTTGTATCAGAAGTAAAGCAATGTTAAAAGCCCTACGAAGCCTCTTCACAAAGCAACAAGTAGAAATCCCAAGTATTCTATGTTACTGTGTATTCTTATGATGTCATTATCTATAAGGTTGTACTCCTTGTTTCCAGAATATTTAATTGATGTCTTCACTTTAGCAAGAACCTTTCAAAGTTATTTCTTGAGATATTCCATGAAATGCAGCATCACTCTAAAATTAGCAAAAAAATCAAGCTATATGAAATAACTTTCTGGAGACTCCTTTCGGAACTGTCCCTTTATTCTCACCACAGAAATCTTGCAAACCATCAATTAAAAATCTGAACTAATTAAATGAATTCTGGGGCCAAGAAGCAAATAAATTTATATCAACAACTAATGATCGAAAATAAATTAGCATTAATTGAGATTTTGTAGGCATTTCTCTCATTTTTGTATCCCATTCTCCAATTTGTATGCCTTAATATAATTTCCCTAATAATTCTGTAATAGATTTATTAATTGTTTCCAATGAGGAACTATTGTGTGTCTTTTTTTTTTTTTTGGTTTCCTGTTATTGAGTGGGAACCCATACCATCAGGTATTTTCTTCTTTTTTTCTGAATTATATTCAAGTACACAACTAAAAATGAGTATATTTGGAAAAAAAGTATATATAGCCATTCTTTAATCAATAGATAAATGTATACTAAGAAAAATGTAGAAAAGGCCATGGGTGGGAGGAAAGAACAGGGGTCTTGCAAAGTTATCTTGAATTTGGGGGATACATATGCTAGGAGGACTATGACTGCTAGCAATAAATGTGCAAGTGTATGTTTTGACATTTCAATCAGTAGTAGTCTTTAACAGTAGTCCTTACAACTTCTTACAAATTTTCCATTCTATTGCTGGTTTTCCTTCAGACTTCAGACTTAAAATCATTTGCTACTAAGAAATCCCCCAATCCATGTGCTGCTTCACCACTATAAATAGAAAGAAGATCATGGCCAGGGTTTTAACAACAACAACAACAACAAAAGCAACAACAACAAATACCCTACAGTGCCAGTCTCCTGAAAAATTGCTAAGACAGTCCATCATCTAGTTTGCTAATCGCATTTTTAGACTGCTTGACATTTTAAAAAATGTACGTATTTTTTATTGAATTGCTATCTCACCTTTCTCTCAAAGTGAGATCCAAGACAGCTATGATAGGAAAGAGACTCTCTTCAAACGTGTAAGCATGAGAATGAATGACAATGGATAGATTAGAAGAATGAATAGCTGTTGTGTAGGTCATCTCTGAAAGTCCACAAGGGGTCATGACAGCCAAAGACTTTATAGTACACACGTACAGTCAAGTAGTGAAGAGTCAAAAACATCAGTTGAAACCTTTCCAGAGCACCATAACACTTACAGCATTTTTTTAGGAAAAGGAACTTAGCTATAATGGATCAAGTAAAGCTGATGGAGGAAGCCCAAATAACTGCCCTACAAAGTTCCCCTGTGTTTGGTCATAAAATCCAGGAGCCAGAATCTGCTCTACCAGTCAATATCTGGCATCATAAAATTGTGAGGATGTCGTACCTTTCCGTTTTTCCTCCTATTACTCATTGTGTCAAAATTTCCCATAGTAAGCTCCGAGGTGCCATGACAGTACTAGAGAGGGCATGTTTGCACCTGGAATTGCCCTTTCTCCTGCAACAGCCTCCAAATAGTATACAAATGTTCAATATTCATTCCTTAAGCCACTCAGCCATAGTCTAAGCAAAATTCTTACAGCCCGAAAGACATACAACAACCCAATTCTTACCTTGCTTTATTTTTTTTCTGCAATTTATTAAAAAGGGCCAAATCTACTCCAAAGGACACACTGTTCTTATTATTGAAAACTTTCAGAGTTCTCATAACATCAAGGGAATGCCAGATCCTCTCTTGATGATAACTTGATTTAGGACAAAAAACAAAGCAAAATCAATTTTGTGCTCTGTGAAAAACAGAATTAACCTTCGGTTTGAAACTCTCATCTCAGTGGAATAAAACATTGTCTTTATGGAACACACACAAATTAGATTAAATAGACAATGCCCCAACACAGAAACTCTTCTGGCCTATTTTATTGTCTCTGAAAGGAGGGATAGGGAGCATGGTCTTTAGTTTTCTGAAGGGGAAACTGTTTGAAAGGAAACTTAAATTAAAATGACTGAGCCCTAGACCAGAACGGAGCAGAGCAGGTTCAAATCCCCATTCAGCCATGAGGTTTACAGGGTAACCTTGAATCTTAGCCTAATCTACTTTATATAGTTGTTGTGAAGATACAGTAGTGTAGAGGTAGTAACACCATGCATGTTGCCCTAACATCCCTAGAAGAAAGGGTATTTTTTCCATATATCAATTAATTATTATACCAACACTAAAGTCGTTTGAACTGTCATTTGGTGAAAACCTTTATTACCATCCCATACAAATTTTCTCAGAAGTTAGTCTCATTGTGCTCTGTAACTTATTCCCAAGGAAGTGGCACATGAATCTAATCCTAAATTAAAACAAGAAATATATCAGACAGATACAAAAGTGACCAAATGAAATGACAACTACAATTCCTTAGATTTAAAAACTAAATGCAGTGGCAAATGTGGAGATGCATGCAATTCTCTCTTTGACATACACATCAGACAAAAGTTTGATACTTGTCACACACACACACACACACACACCCCAACATATTAGAGTTCAGGTTCTTATTTAGTCCTTTCAAAGTAATCTCAGATTATAAATTGTTGCTGTAATTGTTGAAAATGTGTGAGCTTTACCAAACAGAAGAAAAGGTAACCTGGTTCAATTTGAACTTTCTACAGATTCCTGATGCCAAAATCATTACCCCAATATCTCAAAAGATATCCATTCTCCACTGCCTATATCATGCTGGTCTGATGCTTAAGTTTTTTCTAGAAAGAGCTTCACCTGAATCATCGTGGCCTGTGCAGTCCATTATCTGTACAATTACCTAAACATTATTTTATATTTGTTGCAAATGGCAGAACTATTATCAAGAATGGTGCTCAATACAAGCCACAATTGTAGTTCAGGAGTATTGCAAATCCTTACATTTAAACTTCAAAATATCAGAGAGAAGCCCTGCCAATGTTTTAGAAATGTCATAGTTTCTTGTCATTACGCACGAAACCAAAGTTTCAACCTCAATTGTTCATCATAAGTAATTTAAATTTAAAAACATACGCTCCAACAAATGATTTTTTTTATCCCTTCCAGGCTCTGCACTGAACAGAAATGAAGGAGAAGATGAGGTTAGGAAGGAGTTGTGGTGTGGGAGAAAAAGAAAGTCAACAAGTCAAAGAAGAGAACTTTAGCTACAAGTCGTAGGGTGGGAGAAAAGAATGATGACACATATACAGAGAGAAAATAGAAATCAAGAATTAACAGAGAAAGAAATCAAATGTCAAACAGACCTGAAGAAGAAGAAAGACTTTTGTGTCAAGTGTTTTGCTAACAATAGTGGAACTCACATGCCCTTCAGACCAAGAAAGTAAATTGGATAAGGTGAAAAAGATGGGAACACAGCTGGGAAAGTTAATAGGCTAGGAAAAGCCACAAAGCAGCAATCCTTTATTCAGAGACTCCTGAGCAGCAAATATTGAGTTATTTTCCCACACAGATCACCCTTTCATAATGAGTCCAGGTGATAGCTACTGTATGAGAAACTTCAAGATGGAGAGGAGGTGACCAAGGTGAGCTTGGGGGAGTCTATAGGAACTGCTGCAAACTAGGAGTTTTTTTCAAGACAGAACTCTTGCTCTGACATTCCTCCCTTTGCCCTGAGAAAAGAGGTCAGTCCCAAAGATGTGGGAATCCTACAACTGAAAGAGAAGTTTTCTGGGCCATAGCTCAGTGCCATGGAATCATGTGAATCGTACTTATACAAAGCATTTAGCCTTCTCTGTCAAATAATGCTAATTCCTCACCAAATTACAAATTCCACAATTCCATAATATTAATCCATGGAAATTGAAGTGGTATCATTAATTCCTCAATATAGCTGCACCCTATAACGGATTTTGGAATGAATTTAATTATTAATATTTCATAAGTTTACACTGGCCTCACAAAATGTACAACTGAGCCTAAAGGCAGCCTATAGTTTCTTGCTGTCTTTTAAATATTCCTTTCAACTTCATTCAGAAGGCTTGTAGTTTTATTCTAGTAAGATGAGTTAATACCATATAGTTATTTAACAAACAGTTGCTATATTCTGCATGTTCCAGAAGACCATGGTATTAAAAGCTAAAAGAATAGACTTTGCTTTTATTTACAGTGTACACTATATCAATAACTATGATGGAACAAACTATTTATGAAACTCTTGGCAAAAGTATGTATTTGTATATTTATTCAGTTTATATTGTTTTAATTCATGTACTCTGTTTTTACCCTATGTTTTGTTGGGTTTGTCCCCGTGTGAGCTGCCCCGAGTCCCTTCGAGGAGATGGTGGTGGGATATAAGAATAAAGTTGTTGTTGTTATTAATGTGTTTTGGAAACTGTAAATTTCTTGGACACCTAATGGGAAAGGAAATCTTAAAATTGATTCCAAATTATGATTACACAAAATATCGACCAATAGGAAACGTAGATAGAAGTTGCAATTTCAGTTTTCTGAGCAAATCCTCTTTTACAGAACAGAATGGTTCCACCATGTTCACTGAACTACAGATTTATGCATTTGGCACAAGTGTGAAAGTATCAAAGTAAGCAATAGGATGTGTGGCAGAGAAAGAATAATTGTGAAGAGGAAACATGTCTGTCTTGAAGTCAGTCTCACTGATCTCAGTGGAAGAAAGATTTTACCCATAGGCATTGAGTGAACTTGATATGTAGCCGTATTGCATAACTGTGAAATTTATTGATTATTTTCTATGGCATGCAAGCATACATGATGACACCAAACATCTAGTAATATTCTACTGCCAAAAGGGGCAGGCAGATAAATGCTGAAAATGATGACAAGTTTTTAAAATGAATTTAAAGGAAATTGGCTGTGAAAAAAATATTACTCTTGGAATAATACTATCATTGCAAATAACGAATGTGGAGATACTGCTTTATCTGATGGGTGTTTGCAGTATCTCACAGGTGCCAATTGTCTACTTATGGTAAAATCACAGCCTGCTTATTGATACAGAAAGCAATTCTAAATGACGAGATTTTTTATCCTAAGAGGAAAGGGATTCATTGCTTGATCACTTTTTTGTTCTAGAAAGCAAACTTTTAACCTGAAAACAATTTAATAAAGCTGGAATTTCAGAGCCATTTCTTTCACAGTAAACATATTTTGGGGAATGTTTCACTGACTTTGTAAATGTCCTTTGCAATTTCATTATTCAGTCTGTTGGACATGATCAGGAAATGTGTTAGAAAACCTGCAGTACTTAGGAACCTGTGAAACATGCTGGAAGAATCCAGGTGATAGTTCTATTTTCTTTGACCTCTGGAAATAGATTTCTATAGAAATTCCTTTGCTCAAAATGAAGTTTGGCTATAATTCCTATGGCGTTTTCCCCATTGCTTCCATTTTAACTTTCTTTATGTCAAAATACCAGGCATTTTGTTCCTTTGCAATGCACCAATTTATTGTGTAAGTTTCCAGAATTTTACAAGAATACAAGAATTTGGTTAGCATAGAAGTTTGCAAGAATTTACAATATTGGGGAAGAAAAACTTAGTGTTCCTGGATAATAATAATAATAATAAAAAAGAACAGACTCACCAAACCCCACAGAGATTTCAGTCAGTCTGCATGTAACTTTAGTATGTTTGAGGGCAATGCAAATTTTTAGCCATGGGTACTACTTTTAGCACACACTATAAACAAGTTCACTAAAATCACTGAAACAGTCAGGTTGAAACATTACTGATCTAGCTGAATTGCTCTAATCCTCTTTACTGTCTAAACACTAAACAATACTGTTGATGCTACAAACAATTTTTGACACTTATTTCTCATCTCTGGATAACAGCACAGGTGTTGTGAGCAAATCTTTATGTGTTTTAATGCAAACAATTTGAATTAGACAAACAACAGTAACCCCCTTTCTCTTTTTCTCTCATGTACACTTATACAAAGACAGCATACTCTCACTGTTAGGACAGCCAGAATGAAATTTGAAGAGCTCTGGTGCCTTTAATGGTTGTGTATTAGAAGGAACTTCAGCAAGTGTTGCTTGTCATGTAATCTGATAACAAGCAGCACCTAATTTTAATTTCCCTCTTCTACACAACGATTAAAGATACCAGAGCTCTCTCCAGTTTTCAGTCTAGGAATCCTATTTGCTACAGATGGCCCACAGATACTGGCCTGTTTTAATGACAGCTGCAACTAGTGCATGAGTCTCATGTCTATTCTACAAAGGAAAACTCATATATATAAGAAAGGAGAAAGTAAGTTTAAAAAGCTGTAAGCCATTTTCTGGCCCTTCAACCACTTCTCCAGGGAAGTTGATTCTGAGAAGTGTGGCCCAGAGGGAATGCCCAGTTGGCAATGCATTACAATGGCAGCATAGCCTACATACTATTTCAAGGTTTTTAGCTAATAAAGTCCCATGAACCCTTCTATCGCTTCATAAAGTAGCATGGGAGAAGTCCATCTTCTTATGTCCATCACCTGCTAGAGGCAAGAGGAGAGAGAAGAGGTAGGAATGAAGGGACTATTACCCCCCTCCATTCATGGCTGATCAGGATTGGACACCACCAGTTATAAAAATTTATATATATATATATATATATATATATATATATATATATATATATTGCAACTGTACGTCTAATATTTGTGTAGCTCAGGATTATGGAGCCCTATGCATCTCAAAGAACATAAATTGTCATGGAAAGGAGTTCTCAACATCACTGCACCTATACTTGTTCATGTTCCTGCATTGTAATATGACTGTGCCATCAACTGGGCTGCCACTGCCTACATTCTCCAGGTGCAAAATTTAAGAGTATGACCTACGTAAAACTGACAAAACCATATGCAGCAATACAAGACTTTGGCTTTGCCCGAAGGCTTACAATACATTTTGAAACAAACTGTTCTGGCACTTCTACTA
This sequence comes from Anolis carolinensis, assembly GCF_035594765.1. Taxonomy (NCBI): domain Eukaryota; kingdom Metazoa; phylum Chordata; class Lepidosauria; order Squamata; family Anolidae; genus Anolis; species Anolis carolinensis. The sequence continues at coordinate 141,191,430 of NC_085845.1, forward strand.
TGAAGCAGTGCTTGAAGCGTTTGACATTAAGTTCTAATTGCTGTAGGGCAGGAATGTTTCATATTAAACAGTTTCATTTGCTATTAGTGTTTAGCACTACTAGTGTTGAAACCAAATTTATTCATACTTAGATAAGACTCATGGAAATCAATGGAATAAGTCAGTCATGATCCAATCCATAAAGAATGTCTTCAAACAACTGGGCACAAGCTCATGCAGTCGTTCTATGACAGGCTTCCTACCTTCTTACAATACACTATAAATATTTTTCATTCCTAGTCCTATACACTGACATAAATCTATAAGGAAACAATAGTTTGCAAGAGGAAAACACATTTTATGACACATTTCGTTATGATATATAATGTTACAGTAAAGTTTTCAAATAAAGTTTTAAGATCTGGAGCAAAATACTACCTAAAGATCTAAATTAAATAATCAAGTTCCGGTGGGAAAATAAAGAAAAAAATACAGATTTGACAAGTTAATTTTTGCAAACACTTCACATCAATGCTTATTGAGTGTCAGGAAGGGAAAAAAAATATTTTTACATAACATTCATGAACAAAGCACTAGAAAAGTCAGTGTTAAAATCAGAAGAGTTTCATGATGTTAAAAGATTTATTTTTTCATTTATAAGCTCATTATCCAATACTGGCTCAAGAATAAAACTAATTTACATTTAAAGTAAGAGTATGGTCTACTCTTTAAAAGCACAGTGATAAACACACCAATTTGACAATTACATTAATATAGGTATTTGCATAATCTGTCTTCTACACCTGTTCTTAATTTGAAGCAGCTGCAGGACAAATCACATCACAATAATCTGAATGGGTAACTGGTGTTGCCATCCCATAATTTATGCACTCTAGCATTTTCCCTGAGGGTTATTTTTCAAAGCAGCATAGGAAGCCCTGGCAGTTTTACATTTTTTGGTTGTTTATATATAGCACTGCTGACCAAGATGAGAATGGACATTTCAGATGAGTCTCTTTGTTGTGCTCAGGTTTTCCCAACTGTAGTAATTTTTTCGCCTTCAGAAACATTAAACTCAACATTATTACAGATTAGACTAATATACTTCCTATGTAGGGAATTAAGGTGATGGAAAGCTGGCATGTATAATAACTTCTGATTTAATAAGGTTCCTATGCTGTTTACCCACAATAATTAATAAGATACAGACTAAGTTCTTGCAAGCAACATACTTTGAGTCATCTGTCTTTTGCAACAGCTACTACCGGTGGCAAATGTTTTTAACCATTTGATGAGTCCAGTGTTATTCCTGTTAAAACATCTATTAATTTCAGTTGGCTTACTCGCAGGAAGAGTAAAGCTTGATTTAACTCACAGTTTTAACCCCTTTTACACCCTTTATAGAAAAGGTTTTTTTAAAAAAAAACAAAAAAAAACAGGCATGCCAAAAAAAACCCAAACCCTTGTAGTGTATATTTTCAGTATTAAGCCATAAACCCATATTTCTCAGCTTATCTAGGATGTATTTACCCAAAAATGATTTAGCAACCCATCTATCTTCAGGTCCAGACTACCTTTGGGATCACATCTCCCCCATGAACCGACACGGGCTCTAAGATCTGCTGGGGAGGTCCTTCTCTCGATCCCACCTCCATCTCAAGCGTGGTTGGTGGGGACGAGTCAGAGGGCCTTCTCGGTGGTGGCCTCCCTGCTCTGGAATGCCCTCCCCAAGGAACTTAGGCAAACACCCACATTACAGCACTTTTGGAAAGAACTAAAAACTTGGTTCTTTCAACAGGACATTGATAATGTCTAAGATTGCAGTCTGACTATTCTTTAGCCAGGGAAGGCTAAATTGATTGCATGGATTTTTAGTCAATGACTATTGCTGTATTTTATTTTGGTCAATTTTATATGTCTGATTTTAAATAAGTTATTGTATTTTAATGCTGATATACTGTATTTAAGAGCCCCCTGGTGGTGCAGCAGATTAAACTGCTGAGCTGCTAAAAAGCTGACCAAAAGGTCAACGGTTCAAATCCGGGATGTGGGGTGAGCTCCCGCTGTTAGCCCCAGCTTCTGCCAACCTAGCAGTTTGAAAACTTGCAAATGTGAGTAGAGCAATAGGTACCACTCCTGCAGGAAAGTAAAGGCACTCTATGCAGTCATGCCAGCCACATGAACATCGAGGTATCTATGGACAACACCAGCTCTTCGGCTTAAAAATCGAGATGAGCACCAACCCACAGAGTCGGACATGACTAGACTTAATGTCAGGGGAAAACCTTTATCTTTTATACTGTACTTATATGTGGTGTGACACCATGTGTGCTATTTGTAAGCTGCCATGAGTCCCTATGGGAGATGGTGATGGGGAATAAATAAAAGTCTGTTATTGATGATGATGATGATGTTATTATTATTATCTAAATTTCAAGTACTATTCATTGTAATGCCAGCAGAAAAGCAACTGGATTTATTCAAGCAACTTTTCAATTAAAGCAAGGTGACAAGGGAGTTCAAAATTTTATATGTACAAATAGAGTTACCAGACACTATATGAATTATAATTAGATAAAAATTATTGCATATAATAAACTGGATTTATTTAAACCTGCTCAGGACTGAAGTCTGTGCCAAATTCAGATGGCTATTGTTGTTAAGTTACACAATGTGATTTGTAGCTGAGCATAAGACACAAATGTGTACTGATGAGAGGTTACTGTGACCAAAGTTTCATGGAGCCAATGGATTTTTAAAAGACACAGATATTTAAACGTAATTTACTTTCTGAAGTGTTACTGTATGCCATTATGACAGAAGCAGCCTTGACAGTTAGTGAAAAATTCTTTTCTCAGAGTATGCAGTGGAATATCATTAGCTAAGGAGATTAAGTGTGATTTAATAGCACTTATGTTAATGATCTATAAATGTTCTTAAAAAGCATATAAAGTCACAATTTGTTTTAAAAAAACTAGTGTAACAGCACTATGTAAGAAACTATGAATTTTGCATAAAATTAACAACACAATTAACTCCAAAAATACTATACCTATACTGCCCAGTATATCTGCTCAAACAAGTCCAAACCATTAATATCCTTTAAGCGGCATATATCATACCTGTAGAAGTAGACATTTGGTTCAAGTGATTTCAATGTATCCTACACCCACGTTAGTGGAACCTATGTTATACCAAGTAAAGAATCAAGACCACATATAAACAACTTATAAAGTCCATATATTAAACCCTTGCAGGTAGAGAGCAAGTTAATTCCATAGGTACTCCTATTTAAATTGGGCCTCCATGTTCTTTGTTCATAGAAACACAAATTGACCCAAGCCAGCTGAAACTGTTTATGACTACATCCTGTTGAAAACAATAGAACTGAAGTCAGTTTTTATTAACTGGTTCCACTCATTTCATAAAACTCAGCAGATGTTTATTCATATGTCCAGCGAAATGCAAGGTCACACATCCCTAAGTAAGTGTCATAGGACTGTTCACCTCAGTAACAAGTAATTTTAACTATGCTTGGGATCATTGCGTCATTTCATGGCATTCCCATTACTTGGGACTGGATAACTACACATTAAAGGAAGATCCTCAAAATCCTACATGCTTCTGTAAAAAATGACAGCTTGGTGTCAGCTTGTATAGAGATTGTCCACAAGGTAAAAAATTGTCTGTCTTTAAATTATTGATGATAGATTAATGAACAGGTAATCACTAGAAATCTTGGAACAAAGAGATCTCAAGCAGTTTTAAAGTATTGTATTGTTTTTCTATATTTGTTTAATACAACCAGTGCATAAATGAACACTGTCTCCAAAGAGCCATTATTTTAATTGTATTAATCTAATCAGCTATATGAACCAATATAAGTAAGCTGTATCAAAACTCCCTGTCTAGTTTGCTATATGCTGATTATACAGACAAAATGATATTTTTCTATGAGAAATTTTTATGTAAAATGGAATGTTTTCCATGATCACAGAGTTTCAGGCCAACCCAAAGCTTCTATACAAATTAGAATTTCTTTGTTGAATGAGAAAACTGTTGCTAGTGAAAAAGCCTTCCCTCCCTCCCTCTCCCCTCCAACTCTCTCTTTGCACAGCAGAATTCCTGAATGCAAACTGGAATTTTTAGATTCATTGCTTTGAGTTACAACAAAACATTTGGCAAAGGGCACTCTCAGGTTCTACAAAAGTCAGCATGTTGACAATGGGAGTGGACAATGGAACTGGAACACAGTGTTCTCAACTTTGATGGATTTTGTATGTTCAGTGAGGAGAGCATATCAATATCTAAACTAAGTATTGTGCAGAAAACACAGCTAAAAAACCACAGCAATTGCCTTCCTGGGTCAGACCAGAGTTCCATCTAGCCCAGGTTATTTAAGTCAAAACAAGGCAGTTTGAGATGTCCCTGAAAAGCCTTCTCACAAACCAAAATATATATTTAAAATAACAATTCCCATTTTAGCTTCTCAGCATCTGGAGTCATACTGCTGCTGCTCTTATGGTATTCCAGTGTTTGGCTGTCATTGTTAAAAATCACTGACAGACCCACTTACCTTTTGTAATCTTTCTACAAAGTCATCTCTCCCAAATTATGGCTATTAACAGATTCCTTTAGCATTTTAAATGAGAGGAAATTATTAGACCATTTATAAAAAGGAAATTTCTTTGGTTATAAAATAAATAAATTGTAGTTGTGACTTTCAATTTCTAGTTCTCTATTGTCCCATTATTATATATAAAGAAACTAGTCTTCTTCATTGTAGTAACTTAGATGCCTTCCAGCTTTCACCTGAGAATGTGCAGTAACACCAGTGTCAGGGAGATGTCAAGATTGCAACTTTACGACAATGTGCCACTATCAGAAGTGTCAGCATTTTTAGAGAGTGTTAAGTTGCATTTCCACCTTATAGTATCTCATTCCATTTTAGTGCATGTTCAAAGATTTTCCACGTAATATTTCTATTTCATTACCTTAGCAATTTTCAATCTCTATTTCTTTGAGTGCAATTTCTAACTTGTAGAAAGGACATTCTATATTGCTGATACAAATTCAGAAAGTAAAGTTACTTTCTCTATACACACACACAAACACACAGTTTTATGGAAATACTAATAAAGCAGAGTTATTGGCTGCTGGTCCATTCATGGCAAGTTCTCAGGAAAGAAAGATGGATAGTAGTATGGAGCCACTTCTCTACACATCAGAGGAACTTCCCCCAAAACCTGCACTCATTCACAACTGACAACTTAAGATGCATTGATCAAGATATGAATGTGACAGATACATTGGCCACCAACACCTGTTCAATAATTATACAGCTTCTCACCCAGTAGAACTCTATCTTGCTACCACAATGCTTGACACCTCTCTACTTATCCCTAGTTGGTAGTGAGGAAAAGGTCAGATAAACATAGAACATCCTGATCTCACCATATTGTCAAAATCTACTAGATACCATGAATGGAGAAGAACACACTATATGTACAGTTGTCTGTTTGTTTCTTTGTAGCCTCTTTACTATTACATGGATACTTTTCCTAAATATGCAAAGTAAGAGATATCATTTTGACTAATCATATGGATTGATGGAAATAAGCAGTCACCATTCCTGACTAATAACCAAGAGAAAGGGGCTTTATGTTTTTGCTGGCAAGCATTGGAAGGTAGGTGGCAGACAGGGCATACATATTAACTTTCTTTTTGAAGGAGCCAACAAGTAATTTTATCATTTTTCCTTGAACCAAGATAAAGTCAATGCTATGGAATCACTGAATTTGTCATTTGACATGGTCTTTAGCGAAAGAGTGCTGGTACATCATCAGGCTGTCATTGGAGTTGTAGTTTAAAAGTTCTGGGGTTCCATAGTACTGTGCTATGGCAATTAAAGTATTAGTTCTACAGTGTAGATGGCCCCCTGGTTCGCTTGTATTTTCCCCTCAAGTTTCTGTATGAGCCCTCCTCCCTAAAAGGGGGAACTGAGAATGATGAACATGCAGTCCTCATCTCATCTATAACTTAGAAATACCGATATCACTGATCAAAGCCTAACAACTGTTCAGTTTAAAGGAGGAAGCGTGGAAAGTATATCATCATTCTGAATCAGCGGTTCCCAAACTTATTTGGCCTACCGCCCCCTTTCCAGAAATATATTACTCAGCGCCCCCTGGAAAGGGGGTGTGGCTTAGAGGGGTAGGCGTGGCTCCTGTTCAAGAGGGCGGGGCTGAGGCTCTCCCCTAGTCCAAGATGCAGAGCTGGGAGGGGAGGTGGGCGGGGCCACAAATGGGTGGCCAAGACTGCAATGGGCGGAGTTACCAGCTCTGAGGCAGGGCTGAGCTTCTATCCCTGTCCTGAAATGCCTGCCAGGACACAGGGGGGGTGGGGCTAGAGGAGGGGGCAGGGCCTCTTCCTAAGTGCCTGATGGGGCTGAACCTCTATACCCGCCCCGTGTTCTAACAAGCGCCTCAGGGGAGATATACAGAGGCTCAGCCCTGTCTCACACTCTTGGGAAGAGGCCCCGCCCCTGCCCCTAGCCCCGCCCTTTAGTCCTAAAAGTCCTCTCAGTAGAGGTATAGAGGCTCAGCCCTGTCTCGGGCTGTTGGAAGGAGGCCCCGCCCTCTTCCCTAGCTCCACCTTCTGTGTCCCAACAAGCGCCTCAGGAGAAGTATAGATTCTCAGCCCTGTCTCGGGCTCTTGGGAAGAAGCCACGCCCACTCCTCTAGCTCCGCCCCCCGTGTCCTAATAGGTGCCTCAGGAGACAGGTAGAGGTTCAAACCTGTCTCCCGCTCTTGGAAGAGGCCCCGCTATGAGTGGAATACATAAATCAATTTTTCTAAATCTTCTCTTCTTTCTTTTATGCTTTCACTGCCCCCTTACAGTTATTCATCACCCTCAAATGCACCTGTGGCTATCATCGCCCCCCTGGATCGCTGCAGTGCCCACTTTGGGAATCACAGTTCTGAATGATGAAAAAGCAGTCAGAGATCAAAATAAATAAATGCATAGCAGACGTGAATGAAGCTCCACAGCAAACAATTGATTTTCTATTTGGGTAGCTTCCTGGGAGCCCACAAAAATGGAACACAGGTCTTTGGAAAGGATAATAACTTAACTACTTGCTGTGCTGATTAAGAAACAGAAACAGACTTCCAATGGGCTAGTCTAGTCCAACATAGAAAACTTGTCCAACAAGAGAGCATGGTGAATGCTCACAGAAACTTCTGAAAGATCCAGCAAATTTAAAAGTTAGCCATCTTTCTGTCTTTTACTGGAAACATGTTGTCAATTAAGTCTGAAACGAGAAATTTTAGGCTCTCATACTCCTATTGATAAGGATTCCCGGTGGTGCAGCAGATTAAACTGCTGAGCTGCTGAATTTGCTGACCAAAAGGTCAGTAGTTTGAATCCAGGAAGCAGGGTGAGCTCCCACTGTTAGCTCCAGCTTCTGCCAACCTAGCAGTTCAAAAGCATGCAAATGTGAGTAGATCAATAGGTATTGCTTTGGTGGGAAGGTAACAATGCTCCGTGCAGTCATGCTGGCCACATGACCTTTTAGGAGTCTATGGACAACGCTGGCTCTTCAGCTTAGAAATGGAGATGAGCACCAACCCCCAGAGTCGGACACGACTAGACTTATGTCAGGGGAAAACCTTTACCTTTACCTTATTCCTATTGATTAATCATTAAGTAAAGTAAGAGAGACTCAGATAGCCATCCAAGACTATAGCTAGAAGAAAACTGTAGTGCTTGCTAAACAAACCAGTAGTTTTTCATACAGACAGCATATCCTTACATCAGTTATATCTTAATGGTTCTCATCACGTACAGCAAAAATATGTTTTTAATTTATTTTTGTAAACCACAGACTCATTCACAGTTCCAGGCAACCTACATAGAGTAAACAAGGGCTCATGGTTAAATATATCTAAAGGCACTGTATATGTGAACACCTCAATGAAAGTCCAGCTATTCCAAAAAAGTACTGCTATCACTATGGAAACAGGACCAGTTATGTTGGTGGTAAAAACATGATGCCAATGAATTACACAAGGAAAAACTGTCATTTTTTCCCGAAGGGAAGGGCTAAATTAAGAGCCAGATGTTGAGGAATGCAAGTTCTTTATGACAATACAATAAAAACATTTTTAATATGGTTTTCTAAAAGAAAAGTCAATTTTAGACACTGGTTTCAGGTTTTATTTTTCGTGTAAGGAGCAACTTGAGAAACTACAAGTTGCTTCTGGTGTGAGAGAATTGCAAGGACGTAACAATGCATAAACAGACTCCACGAAGAAGAACATCTTTTTGCTATGTAATTCCCACAATTTCCCTTATAATTATTTTGAAGATCCTAACTGAAATGCATGGAAGGAGAAAGGAACTCTACTAAATAGTTCTTAGCGTGTTGATCAAAACTAGATTTTCCAAAGAATGTGCCACTCATACTGCATTGCCTAGAATAAATGAATCAAGTTGCTACAGAATGGCAACTGGTCATATGTTTTCTACCTACCGGTATTTAAATATTTTTGTATGCATTAACTTACATTACAAAGTCATGTTATTCTTCAGTAGTTGTATTCAGCTGTAATGCCAAAGCATTAGAAGATAACAAAATCACACGCTTGTATTTGTAACTCATTATTTTTATCATTATGTACAGATAAAGGAGCCCCAGTGGCAAAGTGCGTTAAAGCACTGAGTCGGAGACCGAAAGGTCCCAGGTTCAAACCCCGGGAGCGGCATGAGCGGCCGCTGTTAGCTCCAGCTCCTGCCAACCTAGCAGTTCGAAAACATGCCAATGTGAGTAGATCAATAGGTACCGCTCTGGCGGGAAGGTAACGGCGCTCCATGCAGTCATGCCAGCCACATGACCTTGGAGGTGTCTACGGACAACGCCGGCTCTTCGGCTTAGAAATGGAGATGAGCACCAACCCCCAGAGTCAGACATGACTGGACTTAACGTCAGGGGAAACCTTTACCTTTACCTTACAGATAAAGAGCTACAGTTAGTTTTCACTTTTGTTTCACTGAGTTTGTTACATCAACCTTTTACTCCTCTGAACCCCTTTACATCTACATATAGAGGCCGCACACCCTTCCCAACATAGATAAAATCTAGATGCAATATTTGGCATATTTTTGTCCGGACATAATCAGACCTGTACAGTTTATAACGAAACAAAATAATTCAAGTTTAGAACAATTTTCTTTAAATAAGTGCAATACCTAACTCAATACAAAATATTATTACAAGATGCCTTTGTATAAACACATGCTCTTTGCTCTGTAACCCCACAGGCCTAACAAAGCACCAACAGCTGGGTCCACCAAACGTTTACTCAGAACCAAGCCCTATAGTACCCAATGAAGCCTACTGTCAAGTAAACAGCATGCCCTGCCTCCTCTCCAGCACTCTTCTAACTGCGGGCAGAGAGAGCACTGTGAAAGCAAAGCCAAGAGCAGTGAGAGGAAAACATTATCATCCTTCCTGAGACCAGGGTCTCATTTGGTCCCCTTGAGCATTGCCACCCTTCTGCTTTTTTAGCCTTTCCTCAGGAAGTGGGCAGCCTCAACATGCTGGGTCAAACACTGGTAGGCTGGACTTCCCTGGCTGCTTTTGCCACCATGAGCACTTGTTTGCTTTCAGTTAATGTAAGAACGCATAGAGGGGGAAAAAGGAGGAGTTGAGAAGGCGGAGGTAGTGGGATCATATTTTCTTATCCAGTCCATGGCAGGAAACAAAGAGTCAGGCAGGCAGCAACAAAATGGGGATGTTGCAGCTACAGGTACAGAGAGATCCAAAAAACGATTGCATCTCCTCTTGTGCAACTATCATCACCCTCCAGATTAGCTTTCTTGCTGGAGCCTCCGATGGCCTAGGGGATAAAAGCCTTGTGACTTGAAGGTTGGGTTGCGACCTGATGGCTGCCAGGTTCAAATCCCACCCGGGGAGAGCACGGATGAGCTCCCTCTATCAGCTCCAGCTCCATGCGGGGACATGAGAGAAGCCTCCCACAAGGATGGTAAAACATCAAAACATCCGGGCGTCCCCTGGGCAATGTCCTTGCAGACGGCCAATTCTCTCACTCCAGAAGAAACTCAGGTTGCTCCTGAAATGGGGAAAAAAAGCTTTCTTGCTTAGGTAAACTCTATAGTGGTATGTGTAAATTAACCACAGTTATTATTGTTTTGGTTTTAATGATAAACCATGACTAATTTGAAACAGAAGGAAAGTGCTTCTTTTCAAAACTATGCTAGAAATGGGAGGGGGTGTGTGTGCATAGGCTGGAGACAACTTATGCTTGAAATACTAAATTATAGGAAAACTATACCATTGTTTAGTGTTAGTTCCAAATAAAGACAACGTATACCGTTATAATGTATATTTTCACCATTTTTTATTTATAGATAAAGGCTTCATTTCCATGTTACTCTAAACTGCATGTTTAATATTTGTATTTTATTCTGATCTTTTTCCTTTTGAAACAATTAAACATAAAAATACCATGAGTTTATGTAAATGGGATGATTATCTCTTTATTCTTAATACTTGGCAAATCATCTGCAATTTTGCTATAAGATAATGCATAATGATTTTGAAGCATTTAATGTGTGAGTGTGTGACTTCCACATAGCTTTTTTTGTCCCTGCTGGATAATAAAATAAACACACCAAGTAATTAAACCTATAGGTACATTTCGTTTCCCTAACACCAACTTTATATAATGATTACTTCAATTAAGCATTCATGCTAAACAAACAAAGCTTGCTTTAACAACCCAGCATTCCATACAGCTTGATATTTATACAACGCATTTGGTACACAGAGAGCTTAACCCTTCGCTTTCAGGAGTCATGATTCCCTGACACATCGCTCCCAATGCAAAATGTGAAAGTACTAACAACAGAGAAAACAAAGCTTCCGGCATTGATAAGCCACGGTTTTCTACACTAACTTCTATAGCTGAATATATGTATCAAAGGAAGGACACTGATCCAGATATAGCAAAGCAAAATTGATGATACAAATCCTATATTTTTAAAGAGAAATTTGCAGATCATAGAGAGGAAATCAAAATAGTTGTTACTCAGCTTTCCCTAGAATGGAAAGGAAGATAGAAATTAAGATTATAGCCAGATCTAGAAATGGTTGTGTGTAAAGTACAGAGCCTACCTGAATCTAGAATGAGCAAAAAGGAAGCTAGATTTTAGATGGCACCCAGTTATTCTGGACAAAGTAATTCCCAGAAGGAAAATAAAAGTATGGATCTGAACCGGTGGTATAAGAAGTGACTCACTAAACAGAAAAATGATTAGTATCTAAAACAAATACCAAAAAGACACATCATCGCACCATGGAGCAGCAGTGAAAAGATTCAGAAATCATTTGAAATACAGTAGAGTCTCACTTATCCAAGCTAAACGGGCCAGCAGAAGCTTGGATAAGCGAATATCTTGGATAATAAGGAGGGATTAAGGAAAAGCCTATTAAACATCAAATTAGGTTATGATTTTACAAATTAAGCACCAAAACATCATGTTATACAACAAATTTGACAGAAAAAGTAGTTCAATACCCAGTAATGTTATGTTGTAATTACTGTATTTACGAATTTAGCACCAAAATATCATGATATATTGAAAACATTGACTACAAAAATGGCTTGGATAATCCAAAAACTGTTGTAATGAATTTGTGTGAATATATTGGGCAGTCTTGTTTGGAATATGATGCCTCATTCTAGTATATCTTATCTTTAAAAAGAAAAGCAAGAAAAATGACACATAGAGTTGGCAGTACTGTATGATAAAGCTAGAAGTGTTGGTTAACTGTTCCAGGGAGGGAACAGAGGGATAAAAACAGTATACATAAATTTCAAATATCTACTCAGAAGACTGTTGCTATTAAGCCAAGGTTTAATTTTCAGCATTCAGTAAGGAAAGATTAGAGGCCTTCAAAACTACATAGTGTGGAATTGTCCTTGTTGGGATCACAGGAAGCTGTCTTACCATGTTATTACGCTGGGGCTTTAATGCAGGCAGCCCTGTTCTGCTGCTACCTGCAGAATTCTGGGAAATATGGTTTGGGAAGGTGAGAAACTCTGTAGCAAAGTATTCAAAAGGCCCCATCTAAAACAACATTTCCCAGAATTCTGTAGGTGGTGGAAGAACGAGGCTGCCTGCGTTAAAGACCCAGTGTGACCATGTCATACCATTCATCTCTCTATATGGGCTACAATGACTGGGAATGGATTTTCACATTGGCTTCTTTTTCAACTTTACTGGGCATACCAGGGATTGAAACTAAGGCCTTCTGCATGTAAAGTGTATGCTCTACTACAGAGACACAGTTAAGTTATTCTATTAGCAGATTCATTTATTTTTATTTTTGATCTAATCTTCATCAAATTTAAATAATGCGGACCTACCTCCTGATGTACCTTAGTGTAAATTTCTTTTAAAAATCAGGATATCCTTACTTTTTATATCACATATTTTAAATACTCACCAAGTTGAGGATGCTGATAGAAAACTCTCCACTGAAATACAGCTTTTTTTCACACACAATTCACTAATTATGTTTTAAATTTAGTGGAGTAAAACTATGTTTAACATAGTTTAACAGGAGAAGTTGCTGAGAAAACTTTCATACATATTGGGTTACTCTGTATCCATATCCAGAGATTTCAAACCTAAACTTTAGGTTGCATATGTTTTAAAATTAAGTTCTAAATGTAACATGAAGCCTTAGCATGTGGAAGCAAGTTCATTTATTGCTATTATTTTACTATTAACACTGTTGTACTGGACTTTAATGGGAACCATTTGTCTTCCAAAACATTTATCTGTAGGAAAAGTAAAGATGTAAATTAGTTCATGAACATCACAAACATGTTTTCAAAGGACATTGATGTTTTCCTAGAAATATCTTCGGGTTTTGCTTGAAGCACACATTTTTGAAAAAAAAAAAAAAAAACAGAAAAAGTTCCTAGCATTGTTATGTTACCCCAACGTCTCTCAAGATGTAAAGAAACATTCATCTTGCAGTCTTTTCCAACTAATGGATTTGCCAATATAATCAAGGCCCATTACATGCTAGAAAATAACAAAACTATGTATAAAATGGAACTCGCAATAAAATAAATACCACATTTATATAAATCAGCCCTCCTTTTAAATCAAACTATGGTACACTCAGGAGATGTGAAGGCAAACATTACCTAATGCTCCCCATTTACTTGTTGATGTGTGTGCCAGGTATAACATTTTATTAGGGTTTTTTATATTAGACATAAAATGCAGTTCCACTCTGTCTCCATTTGCCAGATCAGACAATTGTGCCAAAACAGAGGAAATTAGAAACATATTAATGTGAAACTTTCAAGATTCTGATGGACTAGTTTATTTCAGTAGACAACTGAATATTAAATATTTGCTTCCAAATAAGTTCCGCTGAATTCAATGTATCTTCTTTACAGATTAAAATTCTTAACAATACAATTTATGCACCTTTACTCAGATCCATTGAGTAAATGCTAAGTCTGTAGTATGTGTGCTTAGGACTGCAATATAAGATAGTAACAATTGTACAGTTAACTTTTAAAGATTTTTTTACATCCACTCTATCAACACTGATTGAAACAAAACTTTTGACACAAGGCAACTTAAAATTCTGCATTAAAAAGGTGGCAGTTGTTCAGTGGCCTGTCAATTTAGTCAAGTACAAACTACAGAACACTGGATATACATTTCTACTCCCCAAAGAAGGACACAAGCCTTCGTATTACTAGTCAATGTCAGAAATACAAAAAACAACAACAAAAAAACAAGGGCCTCTCTCTATATACTTTATCATTTTAAAACATTTTGTATTCAGAATTCATATTATGTTGCATACGTATACATTAAATAAAAAGGAAAATGTCATATTATTCAAACAAAAGAGTACACGCCACCTTTGCAACTCTGAAATATATATTATAAGTACATATGAGAGTGAAATATTTTGCAAATTAATTTATAAAGTTCTGTTTGTTAATCGCTCTAATAAATATACATTTTAAGTGATTAACTGCATCTTTCTGGGATCTAGAACACACTTGTTAGAAGTGCTGTTATTTTGTATACATGTTTGTTCCTATATAAATATCTACAAATACACACTAATCCAGAAATATAAAGCACAAAATAGGTCCTATTTTATACTGAAATATTATGTTGTGTTTCAAATATTCCTATAAAAAAGAAACGGATAAGATATTATTATCTACTCCTTAGGAGTAGAGTTCAGTAAACTGTATTTACCTTTTTACAAACAACTTCCATCATACAAGTCACTCGTAAATTTGAATAGTTACTTAAAAACCCAAAGAAGAACATGATATTTCTATATTATTGCCATTGTTCCTGCTTCTCAGTTAATGAGGCAAGTGCAGTTTCATTTGTTTCACAATGCCATTCTACCAAACCAATTCCTTCACAGGCCATCATAACAAATAATACTTATCATGGTGAGAACAATTCATTAGAACCTTCAGGTACAGTTAGGGAGCTTCTACACAGCCATATAACCCAGAATATCAAGGCAGATAATCCACAATATCTGCTTTGAACTGGGTTATCTGTGTGGATTTTACACAGCTGTGCGGAAGGGGCCTTATTCACCTTACCCTTTTCTCTTCCTCCTACTGCACAGCAATGAGGAAGGCAACAGAAACCTTTAAAAAATCTTAACTATTCTTAGTAGAAACAAGCCAGCTTCTTAAGCCATAATGTGACAATGAAGGTTTTTTAAAACAAATACTTCCAAGTTTGTTGAGTCTAGATGAAATTAAGTGCAAAGCTGCAATTAATCAAAAATTAGAGTTGTTATTTTCCCTACAGAGAAAAAAAGAAATGGGGTACATGAACTCCAGGCTCACTGACGTTCATTCTAGTCACAATAACCATGGTCTATCATTTAAACACTGATTTTTTTAGTCCATCCTTCTTCCTTATCCTGGGATAACAATGTCCAAATTCCATTCTAACGTCTTGTTCCCTCATGGACAAAAAATAAAATAAATAAGAGGTTGAATGTAGACCACTTTGGATGCTACAGTTTACTGTGTATTGCAGATGCACCACTGGCAAAATTAGGGACTCTTTACTCACATCTTTCATCCTGAAACAACAGCAAGGCTATCATCTCCGGTTGAGAGTTCAGAGGTCCATAGAGCAACAGTGATCTGCGAATGACCCAAGATAATCAGGAACCAAGCTTCCACATATCCATGGAACCACTGGAGAAGGGTGGTACTTATCTAGCATAAGTGTGAATTGATACAGCCAGGAATCTGAACTTTTATCCCTACCCATTCCTAGCACAGAAGAGTAATATACCCCACTGAAATTGAACCCAAACTATTAATAGATAGAGACAAACACCCTTCATTCTTTCAGCAAATTTAATGGTGCCATGAGAAAGGGTTCTCTTATTCATTTACATTGTCATCACTCCTCCTTTGAGGCATCATGTAACCAAGGGTAGCATGCTGATATTTGGATCATTCATGTGACTATTCCAGATATGAGACAAAGGTAGCAACAAAGAAGATTAATGTTTCTGAAACCAAGAGTAATAATGGTGCCAAAGAAAACCGAAGAAGTGAATATTTGCACAAGTGTTTTTGAAGGTGTGTGACTGCATGGAAATAAACACTGCCAAGATTGCTCATTTCACTCCAAATCTGAACCTGGAAAATGTTTATTCTCCTCCAGTAAATATGTTACTTTTTTGTCTCTATTTAGGGAGGTGGGGTCCCATATGGAAGCTGTCAAATTATTTCTTCGTAATAGCATTCCATGTGGCAATGGTAATCATGAAAACAACTTTTCATGTAATGCAATCCAATGGCATGGGAAGCCCCATACCACTAGCATTACCCATCTGAACTGTAAGACATGGCCATACTGAGTCTCCTGGCAATTAAGATTGACCCCAGGGTTAGCAAATTCAACCATTTCAAATGCCACATGAAGCACAGTCAGACAGAAACAGCTTTTGGCAGCCTGCATGTAGGGTTTGTAACATTCCAGTCCTGCTCTGGTTTAATGAAAATAAATCCCAGAATATATTCAGATTTTTGTATAGAAACTGTAGTATCACAATGAAACCCTTCTATGTACTTATGAAAGAACTAAGGAAACCATAAGGTTGTATTACAAATGTAACACTATTTGTATTCCCAGAAACACATTATATGCACACTTTAGGAACTTTTAAAATATCAGTCATGAAATATTCAAAATTTGGTTCAAGACAAGTCAAAACTAGTTCTTTTCAGCAGCTGCCTACTTTGTATTCCTTTTTCTAAATCATTTACTAACAAATACCCAATTTTTGTATCCAATTTTGGATACAAAAGATTTCACATGGATAAGCTCCACATATTTTCTGTTAAACTTTGTGAGTAATAGTTATAACACATGAAAACAAACCTTTGTTTCAGACTTTAAGACAATAATGAGAGTAGGAATTCCACCACACACAACTAATAAAACAAAACCCACTGTTCTAATAGCAGGAGGATGTTTGTGTATTCAGATAACTGTTCTGAAAGCTTTCCAGCTCTTGAAAATCTTTCGCTTGGTTATAATCTATCTAAAGAAGAGAGTGCACAAGAATGCACACAAACATGTCTAGTTATCTGCTGAAAACATCTTTCTGTAAAAACACTTTGAAATTTCTGCAAACTTTTAAGCCACTTCAAGCTGTTGTAAAATTATTTTTCTCAATTAATTACAAAATATTTGATAAAAATAAAAATAGGCACAAGGTATCAACATGCAAATGCGTACATTTTAGGAATTCACGAGTGCTCTTGTTTAGCAATCCAGTTTCAGATGTAAAGATATTTTACTAACCTGTAGTGGTCTCTGTTTATCACTGCTCTTAGGAGATTTCAATCCACTTGTCTGCTGTTGTAAAAGCAGCTGTCTGGCTGCCTGCAATGCCTGAAAGTAAAAACAACATGGAAATAAGCATTTAAAAATGTTTCACTAAAAATGTGATAGCTTGCAACTTACCCAGTGTAAAACATTTGAGCAACATTTGGCCTCTGCTACATCATTTGACTACATCAGGCTTTACATCTTCTTTAATATACACCAAGGAAATCCTCAGAAAATACTTCTGCCAGGTATTGTGGAAAAATATATAGTGTAACAAATCCTCAAGGAAATAGTATTAATTTATATAAAGTGCTTGAAGAGGAAAAATCATAAACCGCATCAATAGCCTCATCTCCACAAGGAACTTGTCTTCAGCTAAAATGCTCACACCCTTGTAAATCATCATTCAATTTGCATTTTCATATTACAGTTTTAAGCAAAGGCAGTAGACTTCAAGTGTTACCGGAAGCTGTAATTAAATTTGACAAATCAACATCAGATTATCTTGAAAGTGAATTAATAAGGATATTCATTGAAGATTAAAAATACTTTTTTGTACTTATAATTCAAGGGGAAACCTCTCATTTGACAAAATAAAGTGGAGTTTTAATGCCAAATAAAATTAAGTGGCTTTCATTTGCATTCTTAGTAAACTCCGAGAACAAAGAAACCACTACTTAGCCAATCAGCTTAGCTTCTATGGGTGATAGCATTGCAATCAAAATATAGCATTAAAAAAACCCTTTCATCTGAATGAAACAAAATAGCACAATAACTGTACAGAGAGACATCAATTATTAGGAAAAAAAACTAACTTTAAAAATGTGGTCTAAAAATGAGAAACAAGTAGTACAGATCATAAAGAAGTTTTTGGTTTTAAAACAAATCTAACCATATTTCAAAACTGACCACAAGGCACTCTAAATATTACTTAAATCGTCCTTCTACTCAATACAAAATTCAGTGAGTTGGAACTTTTCAATGTGAAACTACTAAACTACATCTTATATACTCTGCAGAATAATGACATATGGAAAAGGCTATCCACAAAGCAGAGGACTTCCAATCCAACTATATTCACTCTAAAAATTGCCATCAAGTTGATAAAGAAAGGTATAGTTTTTATTAGAGTAAAATGAGCTGGTTTTTAAGGTAGTTTCCAGTATCCATGACAACAGTTGCTTTGACAAGATGTGCATATGGCATTACACTGCCAGCTGGTGTGAACAATGTTTGAACTACTGCATTGAGATGCTGAGCAAACAGAAAAAGTTGCCACGTCTTAACCCTCAGGGAAAGCAGTCATCCCCTGATCAATTATGAAAAGACAGAGAGAGGGCTGCTACAGTCTGGCTCCATGCAAGTTTTCAGAGAAGGCAGGCAGACACAGCAAACCAAAGTAAACAAACTGCATGCGCTATCACCAGCTCCCAAGAACACAGATTTGTCTCCTTGTAAAGCCACTAGTACAACTCTGAAGTACATACTTTCCGCGTAGGTACAAAGATACCCGCTATGACTCCAGCCCCCCTTTTCTCTTTTGTTTTCTGATTCTCAAGTAACTGCAAGTCAGCACGAGCAATACAAAGTTACAAAATTCTGAATTATAGGTGAGATATTGAGTTTTGTTTATATCCTCAAGCCCACCAGAAGGGACATTTTAGCACCCCAGAGCCAGGTTTTGAGCAGAAGTAACAGAGAACTAGATGTACATTATAGGCACTTTATGACACTGTCATCTCAAGAGTCTATCTCTGAGACTCAGCCATCTGTCATGTACAGGATTCTTTTTTCCATAGGCAAAAACAGCTGGGACAAAATTATCCCTACAGATCTATTCTATTTTGGGGCACTTCTTTGTCCCACACAATGTAGCGTATAGAGGCGAAAAAGGATCCCCTGCTATTTTATGAGTGATACATGATGCAGAGAAGTGAGTGAAACTGCACAGATGAGAAGCACTCATACACTTTCTTAAAGATGGCATTGTAACAAATGCTTGCTCACTTGACCCTTTCTAGAAAGAACCAAGCATAGAAATGGCGTCATGGGTTGCAAAACTAGAGGAACCTGATAAAAACACATACTACACAATGTGTTGTCGAAGGCTTTCATGGCCGGGATCACAGGGTTGTTGTATGTCTTTCGGGCTGTGTGGCCATGTTCCAGAAGTATTCTACAGTAGCCAGAACACCAAAGGCCAAAAAAAGAATGCAAGCAGGGCTTTTTTTCGTGTCAGGAACAACTTGAGTTGCTTCTGGAGAGAATTGGCTGTCTGCAAGGACGTTGCCCAGGGGATGCCCGGATGTTTTTGATGTTTTTACTATCCTTGTGGGAGGCTTCTCACATGTCCCCGCATGTGAGGGAGCTCATCCGTGCTCTTCCTGGGTGGGATTCGAACCTGGCAGCCCTCAGGTCAGCAACCCAACCTTCAAGTCACGAGGCTTTAATCTATTACACCATTGGGGGCTCCTCAAACAGGGCTGAAAACCTTGCTCCTACAGAAAGAATTCCTACCACATAATGGCCTAAATCTTGTTTTCAGTCCTGATTAGAGTTGAACCATTTGAATTTATGGGATTTACCCACAAGTTGACTCATCCTTATAATTGATTGAATGGGTCTATTCTATTTGGGGCTAACCAAATAGAATAGACCCGTCTGGATACTTTTTGCTTATTTGTACAAATAAAAAATGTGGACTCAACTTGAATCTAATGCTGCCCTCACTATACACTGAAACTTCTGATGAGTATCCAGGGTTTCACACCTTTAACCTGACTTTACATTTTAGGCAAAGTCAGGAGATACCCCAGAATTTGCAGGAAAATCCAGCATTCACAGGCTTCACTGCACTTTGGACAGCTAGTCCATTTCGTACCAGTACCCTGATTCACACAGACACTGCCGCCATCACACTTTCCCTGTGCTGATCAGTGCAAGGGAATGGAATGATTTATCCCTGTATTGCTGCTGCTGTTCACAACCTGGCCATTCAGGTCACATCTACTTATGCCAAAATAGGACACCCATGTGATCAGCCAGAAGGAGTCACTTTACCCCCTCCTTGCTGTTTGCATGGGAGCCATGTTATTACATCAGCAGATGATTGCACAGAACTCTATGGCTGGTGGGGAGCAGTGGTGGCAACACAGAGGGCAAGGGGATGGTCCAATAGAGCTGATGTAGTCTTGGCCAGGCTGAACCATCTGGATGCCAAGGCACAGCAAATATGTCCGTTGAAGTGCAGATGTTTTAAGAAAAGATCCCCTCACTTTTAGAAATAGGCCTCTTCTTTAATGGTAACTACCTGAATATATCAATAAGACTATCATACAGGGGAGATTAAAGCAAGTATACAGGAACAGAACACGAAATCATTTGAGAAGATTTAACCAAGAAGGAAACATCACTGGACTCAATTCTTAGGCTGCATGTTACAGATTTCTGTAATTTTTTCCTCATTATGGTTGGCGGTTTCCAAACTACTTCTCAATAAACACATCTATAGTTGTTAGGGTTTTTTAATCAACACAATTGTTGGAGCTAGTTGAACTTGAGGACATCTATAACAGCCCTGACCACTGCAATTTTCAAGAAAGCCAGCAGAGCCACCACAGTGGATCGAGTAACAGGGCGGTGCTTCTTTTAGGTTCTCCTGAGATAGACTAAACACAGTCTGAGAAGGGAGTGGATTTTTTTTTTTTTACAAAAGTTAAGATAGAGTACTTACAATGATTCGTGGATAGGTTGACCCAGGTATTTTGGGTTGATTTCTTTTGTCTGGAATTTTTAGGCTTATACATAAACGATGTGTGGGTTTTTGTCATTGCCTGGTATAATGGAATCAATGTATATTTTTAAAAATCCAGTTCTGGGATTCACATGAAAGCTTATTTAATCTATAAAACAATTAGCTAAAGTGCAAGTGGCAGCACTTTCCCCCAGTTTTAGTTAACTGACAAAATATATTGTGATTGATTCAAATGAGCAGCAGGCTAGTGATTATTGAAATGGAAAAATATATCCAAATTTAAATAAAGCTTTCTTTTAAATTAAATAGTATTTTTATTAACAGAATAATCTAATTCAAAAAAGCTTTAGAAAATGTAACAGATTTTTTTGAAAAAACTCTTAAGGATTTAGATTAAAATAATAACTCATGAGGGATATTCATTGCTACACAGAATTTGTGCAAATACACATGTAAACTTGCATTGTTTTACAAAATGTTATGTGCAACTACTACCATTAATTTCTTCATCTATAAACTAAATACACAGACTAAATCTGGTAGTTACAAGTATAATGTGATAAGGAATAATGTATTTAAACTACAGTTTGTTAAGTTTAGGAAACACAGTCTTTGGGATTGGAGAGATACTAGGACTATGCATATGCACAATATATCATAATACCAATTACACATACAATTGAAGTGCTCCATTGTTGTTGTTGTTTTCTTTTTTAAAAAGGCCAAATAAGTGATGCAATCTGAAGGATACTGCAGCTGAAAATTAATAATGTACACAGATTACTTTCCTCAATTTAAAATAGATGTTGTTTGCTCCTTCTTTTGTATTTTTTCCTAAATGGAAACAGATGTCACTCATATTGTTCTGTTAAAAACAGGAATGTTTAACCTATCAGCCTGTTGCATTTGAGATGTTAAAATGAAAAATGACATCTATGGCCATTAATATCTTCAATGTATAAACAGCACAGCGTGACACATTCTTGAGAGCTGAAGGCTACAAAATCTCTCTGAAACATAAATAACAAAGCACTCAGAATCATATTTGATGTTGATATTCATCTCTGCTGCCTGGGCTTCTTATGAAAATAGATGCAGCCCAAATGGATCTCCTATAATTGGTTTCAGATAGCAGGGTCAGAAGAAATATGATACAAGAAACTATTACATGGAACAAGCGAAACAAGAATGTTTATACAAGCACTACCCTGTTAAACTGACAATGGGCGTACACTTTGCAGATAACCAGGAGAGGAGGGGAGAGAGAGAGAAACTTGTCAGAAAAGATTATTTTTATTCTCCATTTTATTATGGAATATTTTAACTTTTTCTACATAATGTAAAATAAGGTCCTTGAAACAAGAATAATGCAAGTTGTCTCAAACTACTTGGAAACAGTGAACAGAACATTACCAAATTAAATATGTAGGCAAGCTGAAAATGCCCAGAAAATCCAGTAATAGTCAATTCCAATTTCAAAAGGGGAATTTAATTTGGGTGGGGGAGGATCGAATGAAAGAATGGCTTCTATGAACTGATGCAGTTTGTGGTTCTATCTAACATACTATTGTGTATTTTGAACTTTGGCAAACAAACATGGCTGTGAGCAAAAACAAACTTAACAGCAATACAGTGAGAGTTGAGAAACAATGCAAAGAGGGGAAGAATGATGGTGGAAAAAGTGGGTTAAGCTTGAAAAGATACAGAGAAAAAGGTAACAGGGTTGAAATACCTTCATTACAAGCAAAGTCAAGTGTGTGGGTTGGACTGCTGCAGTGAATTAAGGAAGAGCTTGAGAGAATTTTATGAAACAATGGAAAGTGTGATCAAAATCTATAAAAATATAGTCATCCAAAGAATTTGAATAGGTGTAAATTCAAAATAGACAAATGGAAATAATTCTTTCACGTATCATGTGGGACTTAATTTTCTTCTCCACTGCCATCCTCTCTTTTCCTAGTGTCTCCTGACCTTTTAGACCATCAGTCTGAATACAGGGAACAATCAAAATAATGCTTTATAAGCGTTTCTAGAGAACATTTTGGTTGAAGAGCAGGGTAGAAATACTCTGAATAAATACATATCATTTTTAACATATGGAATTTACTGCTACACGTTGTAGTTATGTTCACTGGCTCGGATGCTTCAAAAAAAATTTTTTAAGATGAATGATAAGATTATCAATGGCTATGAACTCTGAAAAGTCTCCAGGTTCAGAAGTAGCACACCTTTGAACCACACCTGGCAAAACCTACTTCTTTGAGCTACTGCTCCCAGAAACATGATATCATTGGAGAGATGGAAGTGAGAAGCTACCTTTGACAAGAAAGTGGTCTGGGAGCAAAGTAACATTATGGAAGAAGATGTGAGGAACACTGCAGACAGCTACCTTTCACACATGCCTTGTTAATGTAACTTTAATTAGGAAGTCTCTCTTTATGGTAAGTAGTTTAATTCCATGCTTCTTAAACTCTGGGTCCCAACCCCAAATGGGTTTCTCTTAGCTCGGTGTTGGGATTCCAAAAAATCTGACAACAGTAAAGGTTTTTTCAACATCACCTAGTGGCTGTTTTAGACATTTACACAAATCTGTTATGGAGTATTTACAGTGGGATTTGCAGAAGATGCTTCAGTTGTACTTTATAAAAAGGAAAATCAGCCTGTTTAACAAGCTTTGGAAATACTGATTTTCTATCAGTAAATGTTTGATTTTTATATCTATTTTATATACTTATATACCCGGGGTCACGTAAACATTTATCCTGCCAAAGGGGTCCCAAATGGAAAAATGTAAGAAATCCTAGTCTAATATCATATGATGACAGTGTAAGTCTAAAATCTCCGAAGAATGAACTAAGCCTGCATTTTCTGAGGTCACAGTAGTTAGGAAGTCAGAGAATCTCATTTTTTTGGCTCAATCTAAAGAGAGAAATGCTAACTTCAAAACAGAATTCAGAATGGTGCTGATAAACTGGATCCTTTGTGAGAGGTATAGATTGGACTTCTCTTCACAGAGGAGCATTCCCCAATGAATAAGGATGGAAATCATGCAGTGAAGGCCCACATCATGGTTTTGTTTTGAAGATGCCTCATAATCACTGTTGTTATGGGCATTGATCACTGTGTCTAGGGTCTTAGAATAATATGCAATCATAGATTCAGACTTTGTCACTCATTCTACAAGCAATGTCTCCTACAAAATAATTAAAATAATTAAACAACCACTGCATAGATTATTTACGAGGTGGTCACTTATAGCAAAACTAGATTTAAATTCAACAAAACAAAGTGAAAGCTCAACAAAATGTCAACATGGTGTACTACAATGATATAGAGCAGATTTTTAGTTTTTAAAAAATAGAATAAATATTATTCACTAAAGATGTATGGTGCATGCTATGGTTGTTTTTGCATCTTTAGGGGCTATCTATTGAGAACTGCATTGGGTTGACGACGCAGGACATTTTTCATGCTCATTCACCTCAAATTTGGAAATAGGCATTTTTAAATAAATCTTTTGTGAATAAAATACTGTTTTTTTTAATCTGAGAAAAATTCCATCAGCATGGTCATGATTAACTGCATCAGTACAACACAGTACAACACTGCAATGAAAACACACAAATTTTCTCCAAGTTTTGAAAATTTTACAACCATTCATTTTGCATGCACAATCCAGCACACTGGTGAAGTCTACATGGATAGATGATGGCTGAAAGTCTAGTTCACTGCTCATTGTCTTTCATTGTGTGAAATGCTTTACGATCATTAATTTGTATTCTAAACAATTATATGAAATAGATTCCAAATTGATAGCAGGATTGAGCATTGTAGTCTTAAATTGGAAACAATTTTAACTAGTTCTAAATGGTCCTGTTTGAAGTGTCAAATTGTTGAATATGCTTTTAGACTGTTTAAATCATTCTTACAGTTTTTAATTGTTTTTACAGATATTGTTGTACACTGCTTTGAGATTCTCATACATATAAATATTTATGCAGAGAAACAGATAAGGGCACTTCTAAACTACAGTATAAAATGTATATATTTTATCTATATGCATATGCATATATACATATGTATCATGTGTGTAAAATATCTGAGTGTATATGTGCCCAATTCACTTGTTGGTAACCTCGTTCATTTAATAGGTTTTTCTTAGGCAAAGAATATCTAGAAGTGGGTTTGCCAGTTTCTTTTCCTGAAATACATCCTATAGCACCTACTGTATACGCTCATGTGTAAGTTGACCTCATATATAAATTGAGAGCAAGTTTTGAGGCCACAATTATAGTTTTTCTATAACCAGTGTCACTCTGCAGAGAATAGAAAGTACCAATGGTGACTCAGGGTACCAGCTGTCCCTGGACACAGTTATCAATTCCTCACCTATATATATATAGAAAGGATAGATGCAGTGTCACAAGAGAGGGAGCAGAGGACTTTGGTACTCCTTTTAGGTTCTCCCAGGACTAAACTCTTGCCTTTTGCCACTCTAATTTTTGATAAGAGTTAAAGTAGAGTACTCACATTGGATAAGTCAACCCAGGAGTTTTGGGTTGGTGTTTTTACTAAAATTTCAAAACATATACATGGACAGATAAGATATTATTCATTGGTCATCTCCTGTCCAAGTGCTAATAAGTCTAACCCTGTGCTTATCTGCCAAGATCAGAGGAGATCTGGTGTCTTTAAGAGTGCTTCAGTCTGTAAATATATATAGAATATTTATTTATAAAATAAACATAAAATAGAATAGGCATTTATTTCACTCGTACATTAAGCATAGATGGTTGTGATGGAAGAGATTAAATGGCCTGGAAATAAATGTATATGTGATTACACAACATCCCAAGCTCACTGGAACCATTCAATGAATAAGCATTTGCAGGTCATTTTAACAAGGAATGTCTAAATACCTGCATATCCTACTGAGCTTTGATTTCATTCACCATTACATTTTAACTAAACAGAAAAAAGTAATAGTAATAAACAGATGGATGCATCATGAAGTTTCATAATGCTGTTTAATAAAAAGAAATTAATCACATAATTGTCATAAACCTATTTTCAAACAGCAATCTATCAGAAGGAAATTATGCATCTGTAGTTATTGACCTTTCATTTCAGCATGACTGATACATAATTAGACTAGTTTTGTGAAAAATAATAGTTAATTACCAGAGCATTTTTTACTTTAATTGTTTGAGGGTTTTTTTTACACTTAATATTTTTCTCTTGTGCTCTCTCAATGTGTGGATGTTAGTGCATACATAATACAGTAACAATCTATCTTGTAGAGCAGCTTTATATTTTTAAAAGAAATATACTTTATACATTTTCTGTTCCTATTTCTGCTCCAAAGGATTTTTAAAACTGGGAGTGTGTTGCAGATTACAGAATGTCTACAGTGCACCTCCTCAATATATGTGATATCATCATCATCATCATCATTTATTTATTTATACCCTTCTATATCTTCCCAAAGGGGACTCAAAGTGGACTGACATAAAAGCATTAGTATACAATTTAAAATATAACAATATACAAACATTAAAACACAAACAGCATTAAAAGATTCACAGTTAAAATCCATGAAAAACACATTCAAGGTTAAAAACCATTGCGCCCCCTAACTAGATTTTAAACACCTTTATCTTTAAATGGCTGTTTCAATGAGAACATTTTAGCCTGCCACTAGAAGGACAGCAGGGAGGGGGGCATTCTGGCTTCCTTGAGCAATAAGTTCCAGAGTCGAGGGTGAGCCACCAAGAAGGTCTTCTCTTTCCTTTCCACCAACCGAGCTTGAGATGGAGATGGGACTGAAAGAAGGGTCTCTCCTGAAGATCTCAAGGTCCAGGCAGATACGTACAAGGGGATGCGGTCAGACAAATAGCCTTGACCTGAACCATCTAGGGCTTCAAAGGTCATAACCAGCACTTTGAATTGTGCCTGGAAACAGACTGGCAGCCAGTGGAGCAGCTGCAACAGGGGGGTTATCCACTCCCTGTAACTAGCCCCAGTTAGCAACCTGGCTGCAACTCTTTGGACAAACTAAAGTTTCTGAGCACTCTTCAGAGGCAACCCTGTGTAGGGTACATTACTTTAGTCCAGATGAGATGTAACTAAGGCATGTATCACCATAGCCAGATCTGGCTTCTCAAGGAACAGGTGCAGTTGGCATACAAGTTTTAATTGTGTACAGGTCCTCCTGGCCAGCATAGATACCTGGGCTTCCAGTTTCAGAGCTGAGTCCAGGATTACCCTCAAACTGCATATTTGTGTTTTTGGGGGGAGTGTGACCCCATCTAGCACAGGCTGGATCAGCATTCCCAGATCTGCCTTCCGACTGACAAGGAACACCTCTGTCTTGTCAGGATTAAGTTTCAATTTGCTTGCCTTCATCCAGTCCATTACTGATGGCAGTCACTGGTTTAGGGTCAGGAAAGCTTCCTTGGCATTAGGTGGAAAGGAGTAGTAAAATTGGGTGTCATCTGCATATAGGTGGCACCATACTCCAAAACTCCGGATGACCACTCCCAGCAGTTTCATGTATATGTTAAACGGCATGGGGAACAAAATGGAACCCTGAGGAACTCCACAGGCCAGAGGTTCAAACAGGAGTCCCCCAGCACCACTTTCTGGCTACAGCCCTCCAGGAAGGGGTGGAGCTACTGTAAAACATTGCCTTCCAGTCCCACTCCAGTGAGATGATCCAGAAGGTTACTATGGTCAATGGTATAGAAAGCCACTAAGAGGCCCAGGAAAACCAACAGGGACACACTCCGCCATCTAGCTCTCTACGGAGGTCACCCACCAAGACAACCCAAGCTGTTTCTGTTCTATAGTCAGGCCTGAAACCAGATTGATAGGGATCTAGAAAGAAGCATGTTGTCTGCTCAAAAGATGCTGCATTCTGCTGCTTCCAAGGAGCTACACAACTTTTTCCTGCTCTCTTTTTAGATTTTTGTCATGGTTTCAAAATGTATAATTGGTCTGGCTCTGACATTAGAAGGCGATTAATCTACTACAAAATTGCATCTGAGCATTTAAAGGTGCTATCCAAAGTACTGAACTCTATTCTAACAAAATATCCATTAAATGACGGGCAACATGTCTCCAACCCTCCAATTCTTTAATCGCCCCACAAGAAAACCTTGTGGGGAGAGATGAACTGGGTTCTCAGAACGAACACCTGACAACTTCTGTTTTTCCAAGACACTGTCTCTTGTACCTCTGAGTTGCATTTATCTAGAGGAACTGGAACCCCTTACAGTACACATGTTACAACTTTCTTTCTCTTTAAGAACTGAGGCAAAAGAGAAGGAAGTGCTAATTTCCAGCTCTGAAGCCCTTTGACCTATGCCTGCATATTGGTTTCTGTAGTCAATCTTCTAACATGGGATGAGGGCAACAAACAGATACAACCATTTCTGTGAGTGGAGAATTTTATTATTTTCTTTTTTAAAGATCTCACAGTGTGCCATAACCCACTCTGTTCCATTCACCCACAATTAGAATATTATCACTGGGAGACCTACTTAGTAGCAGTAGTAGTGATATATTGCATTAATGTAGAGTTACCTCCAAGAACCATTTGTGTACATCAGACTTTGTAATTCATGTAATATTATATATTTTAAAATTGAATATAGTTGTTAGGGGTCTACATAGGTTACCCAATGGCTTTACATTCCCAAAATTAAATACAATATATAGTAACATAGTTTATCATTATAAGAGATAAATCTTAGATTGGTTTTCTTTGGGGAGAGGGGTGGAATCTTCTCAATCTTAAATACAAACACAACTATGGTAAATTCTTTTTCAAGTGCTTTAGTCTAAATTTTATTGTCTAAAGACCACATCAGTTATTTTATTCTAGTATTAGGGAGGAGGAACAAGCTGCTTTATTGTGATACATTCCCAAGTTATAAACATCTTAAAATTACAAAATAAAAACACAGGATGTTGACATAGCCCATCTACCTGATCCAAATATGATTAAGAGCAGTCCAGTATCTTAGCCAGCAGCCAACAATTCCATTCACTTGAAATTAAACCTGGAACCATTTTGAGTGAAGATTACTTTACCTGCCACTAAGCTGTAGAGAAGTAGTTCTCAACCTGTGAGTACCCAGATGTTTTGGCCTTCAACTCCTAGAAATCCTAACAGTTGGTAAACTGGCTGGGATTTCTAGGAGTTGTAGGTCAAAATACCTGGGGACCCACAGGTTGAGAACCACTGCTATATAATATCCACATTGGTGTAGCACAAATAATGAAAAATGTGAATTAAAGTAGTTATAGCAAGAGATGGAAACAATCTTCAACTTATTTGCTAGTAATGAACCATTTTTTTTTCTTTCATAAAATACTCAACACCATATACTGACATGAATTTGTTCTATCCCCTTCTGAAATAGGCTCTATTGTTCAAAGAACTTCATGGTGCATTGCAACCTTCAATAAAGAAAATCAACCCTATTTGTAATTTTAAGGTACTTTACAATTCGTACTTCATTTATCCACAAAGCAACCCCTGAAAGTCATTATTACTTCATTATTATTTTATACATCAACTTTCCCTGATAATAATGAACAAGTTTTAAGCTCATGTCAACACTATCAGGTAGCTACTATATGGATAGATTTCTGAATTTCTAGCTCTTTGGCTCAGTCTCAATTCAATGTTAAACTACTGACAATGCTCTGTGGCCCTACGACAAGTTTATCATGCGGGGTCTTGGTAGGATTTTTTCACAGTGAGTTTGCCTTGGTCTTTCTATGGGAACGAGAGAATATGACTTGCCCAAGGTTGTACAGTGGGTTCCCATGGCTGAGAATGGGGATTTGAACTCTGATCTCCAGAGTCATCGGCCCCATCTACACTGACCAGAAACAAACTTCCACAAAAGCATGTGAAAGAAAGCCCTGAATGTGCACCAGCCTCAAACTGGTTGCAGGATTTCCTAAGGAATCATCTGCGCAGCAAAACCTCTTTCTTCAAAGCTGGTTTGAAATCACATTAAATGGCCAGGGTAGATGCACAATACACAAAATCTATCATAGTTATGCATACTTTTCTACAATAGCAATTATAATCACAGTAATAATTGATTTAATAACAAATGTTTGGAACATGTTTCGCATAGTGAGTTCAGATTTAAGGATTGCCGTGATTTTATTTCCAGGGGATCAGGATGTTAGATTCTCCAGATTTATTTTTTTTAGAAACCAGAACTTATTGGGAATCTGCTAGTACCTAAAACTGATAAAGGTCAGTGAGCAAATAGAGGGAGCAATGAAGTTTTGAGTAGGCTTCAGCTATCTCTGATGTCTTTTTCAAATCCAGCAGTTGTTGTTGTTGTTGTTGTTACTATACCCTGCTTTATCTCCCCCGAAGGGGACTCAAAGTGGCTTAACATAAAGGCATTGGCATAACCATTTAAAATATACAAATGTCCAAACATTAAAACAATATTAAATATAAACAGTATTTTAAAAATCCTAGTTAAAAACTATGAGAAACTAATAGTTGCTGTTCTTTAGGTCTTACAACAATGCTACTTATCAGGATATGTTTGTACTAGTGTCTAAATGAATTACAGTTTGGTATCTTTTATTAAAAATACAAATTTGTCATGCAATGACAAAATTGTGTCTTTATTTATTTAATTTGGGGGTGTAGAGGGACTGAATCACTAACATCTTGTGGAACATGAAATACTAACACTCTTATGGTGAGTTGCTACATGAGTTCCCTTAATTGAAGTCAGGAGAATGCTAAGAGAACTCAGGCATGTCAAGAATTTGGAAGAAATCAAGAGGATATTCACCCACAAAGCCAAGCATAGAGTCAAAAATGTAAACATTGGAAGGATCCAGACAAAACTTAACAAAAAACAAAATAAGTTATTCCGAATCAGGCTGCATGCACTCCAAGTATCCTCAAAAGATCACACGTGGACAAGACTAGCATGATTCACCAGTGTAAAATATATTATTGAATAGAAAGCAATAGGCATACCATAGCTGAGAAAAACTCATCCCTATCCCTTTTGAAGACACCCATGCCATCATAAAGGAAAATACCCCTTTCCCCCAAAATAAGACAGGGTTTCATATTAATTTTTGTTCCAAAAGATATGTTAGGGCTTGTTTTCAGGGGTAGTCTTATTTTCCAAATTGACTGGCATGTGTATCACTGTTCAGGCATAAAAATCCATTAGGTGACTTTGGTTAAGTCACACTCTCTTAGCCTTAGGAAACACAATGGCATCTCTTCTCTGAATAATTCTTGCCAAGAAAGTACTATGATATGGTCACAATGAGTCAGAGTTGACTTGAAGACAAAAACCAAAAACCCTTTTAGGCTTTCTATGAGTTGTGGTATGCATAGGTTTTTACACTCAAGTTTTACATGCTATTTTCTCCCAGTTGGGCAGTTGTTATATGAGTTATTTAAAAATAACAACTCTCAAGTAACAGTGATATAATAGTACCATGACATACAGTAAAATATACTGTGAAAGTCATGGCCGCCATTTTCCCCACATATTGTATGTAAATTGTAGACCCATTGGTTTTTTCCACTGAAAGTACTTTATATGAGTGGTTGATTGTTATTCATTTTATGTCTATAGTTACCGTAACATTTTATCAATGTATATTTTGGGGTTGATTGATTTTATTGTGGTATTGTTTTATGTTTTCTTTTGATATTCATGTATCTGTATTTATTGCACCGTATGTATCTTTACAAGTACTTTGTAAGCTGCTCCAAGTCCCTTTTGGTAGATGGTGGTGGGGTAGAAATAAAGTATTATTATTATTATTATTATTATCTCAAAAATTGTGGTTGATGACCCAAAATTAATGGATTTAACAAAGCCTAAGTGTTTGAATTGTATCTTGGCTTAATCAAAACTTTATCTAGCTTATTAGAACCTTATTTACCTCTTTATTTGCTAATTCTATCTAGACAGTACTCATATCATTTATTTATAATAATTAGCTACTCTACATTTGACAACAGAAAAAGCCAAATTGACTGCAAAAAGAGAGATTATGAATTTGTTTTGCGGTGAAAGAAGATGGGAAAATGAGGTCTTTCACATATTGTTGTACTGTTTTTTTTCAGCAGCAATGGTGAGGGATGATTTGAGTTAGAGACCCAATTTCTGGAGTACCATACTTTCTACATTCCTGGTCATGGGAATATTATTATTATTATTATTATTATTATTATTATTATTATTATTATTATTATTATTATATTTATTTATACCCCACTTTATCTGCCCTGAAGAGGACTCAAAGCGGCTTAACATAAAAACATTAGCACAGCATTAAAAATATACAAATATACAAATATTAAAACAGAATTAAACATTATTAAAAGATTCACAGTTAAAACAATTCAAACATATTTCATGCATATTCAAAGCTAAAACCACAGCACCTCCTGAATTGATCTTAAAAACCTTCATCTTTAAAAGCCTGCCTTTAAAAGTACTCTCAGCTTGTTCTAAGTCAAGAAACAGAAGCTTAAAATGAGCAAGAGCTAATTAAAACTGAACATCTTAAGACTGCTTAAAACCAAAAATCCTCTGGAATAGAAGAGATGTGGTCTGGGATACAAAACAGAACATTTTAGAAGCAGCACACAGGGAACACTTTATTTCTTGCCCAGGAATACCAAGAGAGAGAACTGGTTTCAAACAAATAATTATTAAGCTAAAAGTAGAAAGTATTTTCTAGCATATTTACCACAACCATTTTGCAACCGAGTCCTCAAAACTAGCATGCTTAAAGAACTGTAATTAAAATGTACTCAAGGCCATCATAAATAGCTGCATTAAAGAGAACTTGAAAATTTAAGCAGGTTTGCAGTTTGTATGTACTTAGACATTACATATCAGTGGTGACATTTCTGACCACTAGTTTACCACCATGGTTTGCCAAATATGATGTGAGTATTCATAGAGGCAAAACAAATTGAGGGGTGATTAAGAGAAGGAAGGAGAAAGAACTGGCCTCTGCCTATTCTTTCTTCAGCTCAATGTTTGAATGTACAGTAGAGTCTCACTTATCCAACATTCGCTTATCCAACGTTCTGGATTATCCAACGCAATTTTGTAGTCAATATTTTCAATATATTGTGATATTTTGGTGCTAAATTCGTAAATACAGTCAATGTAGCATTACTGCATATTGAACTACTTTTTCTGTCAAATTTGTCGTATAACATGACGTTTTGGTGCTTAATTTGTAAAATCATAACCTAATTTGATGTTTAATAGGCTTCTCCTTAATCTCTCCTTATTATCCAAGATATTTGCTTATCCAACGTTCTGCCGGCCCATTTATGTTGGATAAGTGAGACTCTACTGTATTTCGGTAGCCAAATTCAATGCATTTTTAAATCAATCCATACTAGTTCTTGCCTCACATTTTATAAAGTAAAAGTTTCCCCTTGACATTAGGTCTGGTCGATTCAGACTAAGGGTGGTGGTGCTTATCTCCATTTCTAAGCTGAAGAACCAGCATTGTCCGTAGACACCTCCTAGGTCATGTGGCTGGCATGACTGCCTAGAGCACGTTATAGACAGCTTTATATTTTCTGCTAGATTGCTTTATTTTCTCTCTTTCATACATCAAAGAACGGTGGGAAGCCACATAGTTTTGCTACATCTATCTTTGGAATTACTTGGCTTTATGTGGTATCTGTAAAGACTTGCCTGAGTCAAATGCTTGGTTTTGTTTTTTTTAACTCTTGGAGGAGGTTTAAATCCACCCTTTAATGCTGATAAGTTGACTAAATATTGCAGGACTTCCAGGGTTCATAGCAAATAGATGAGTTACTTGGCATGAACATTCCCACCTGAGAAGGTGGGACACTACAAGAAAGAAGGCCCACGAGTTGTGGTATCTTGTTTGTAAGTTTCCTATTTCTACTGAATCATTAAAAACTCCTTAAATGTACACATTGACACGAACATTCCCAGCTTAGCAGGTGGGAGGCAACAAGGAAGAAGACCTACTAGTTGTGGCATCTTGTTTGTAAGACTAGTATCTCAGGTTTTTGATTAATTTAAATTTTCAAATGTTCTGCTGTGTGGGCTGAATTCTGCTGTCTTTTCCCATTTTTCTTTTTTTCTCCCATTCTTTCATTTTTCCATTTATATTAGGAACTGCTTTAACTACTCTGGGTTAGAGACAGTTTACAACTGTAATATAATACTGTACTATGGGGCAAAGGAAACCTTTTATAAAGTGACTGGTTGCTGGGAAATGGGGTACAACAGAAGATGATATGTGTATGCATTTACTTTCATTGCAATTTAATACTGCAATTTGTTTAATCATGTTTAAATATCATAGTCTTTATGTTTTAAGATAATTATTTACATCTCTGATATGAGCCACCTTTTTCGAAGAAAGGTGGATTATATATCAAACAGAAAACATAGATCAACTCCGAGGGTTATTTTGAACAGTTGAGCATATTCTCAGTTGAACCTTCTAAGTGGAATTTGTGTATTCAGGGTTATTTAAGATTTTATTATGCTTTAGAGTCTTAATGCTATTTACAGGTGAAAGGTAAAAATGTTGCTGCCTGGAGGAATATATCTCCCTATATGAGCCTGTTCATGTCTTGAGAGCTTTCAAGAAGGCCTATATCTGTGTCTCACCATCTCCAGAATATATCTGTTGAGAACAAGGGATAGGGTCTTCTACATGGCTGCTCCAAGGCTCTAGAACGGCCTTATTAACCACGTTATCAAACTGGGGCTTTAACGCGGGAAGCCCCGTTCTCCTGCCGCCTGCAGAATTCAGGAAAATGTAGTTTAAGGTGTGACCTTTTGAATACTCAGCTACAGAGGTCCTTGCCTTCCCAAACTACATTTCCCAGACTTCTGCAGGTGGCAGAAGAACAGGGCTGCCTAAGTTAAAGCCCCACTGTGATGAAGTAGTAAGGAAATTATTATTTCAATTATTTATACCCCGCCCTTCTCACCCGAGGGGACTCAGGGAGGCTTACAAGTGGCAATTGATGCCGTTACACTGATATACAATAAACTAAAATGATTAAAACAGTTAAAACAGTCATAAAATAGTCATAAAATGCAATATACAAAGTTTAAAACAATGCAAAGTGCTTATGCCATTCATCCACCAGACGTTATACAAGAGCCGTAATTCAGACCGCGTCGAAGCCAACACATGCTTATTCTTCAAATGCCTGCGTACATAGCCAGGGCTTCAGTTTTTTTCTGAACCCCAAACGGGATGGGGCCTGCCGAATGTCACTGGGGAGGGAGTTCCACAGCCGGGGAGCCACCACCGAGAAGGCCCTGTCTCTTGTCCCCACCCGCCGTGCCTGTGAGGCGGGTGGGACCGAGAGTAGGGCCTCTCCAGAAGATCTTAAGGTTCTTGTGGGCTCATAGGGGAAGATACGTTCGGACAGGTAAATTGGACCAGAACCGTTTAGGGCTTTGTAAGCCAAGACCAGCACTTTGAATTGGGCTCGGTAGCATATCGGCAACCAGTGGAGCTGGCTTAACAAGGGAGTAGTATGCTCCCCGTAAGCCGCCCCAGTTAACAATCTGGCTGCTGCCCGTTGTACTAATTGGAGCTTCCGGGCCGTCTTCAAAGGCAGCCCCACGTAGAGCGCATTGCAGTAATCCAGCCGGGATGTGACCAGAGCGTGGACCACCGTGGCCAAGTCAGACTTCCCAAGGTACGGGCGCAGCTGGCGCACAAGTCTCAGTTGTGCGAAGGCTCTCCTGGCCACCGCCGAGACCTGGGGTTCCAGGCTCAGCGATGAGTCCAGGAGAACCCCCAGACTGCAAACCTAGACTCAACCTAGACTGCAAAATTAGACTGGTTACCACTCTGCTATCCTTTCATAGGCAAGTGAAAGCCTTTTTGTTGCAGCAGGACTTTGAGAGCTGACTGCTCAAAAAGCCTCTCATGAGTTGTGTTCTCTTGTGTGTGTGTTTTAATGGTTTATTTTAATGTCTTTTAATTGCATTGATAGCTTGATTTTATCTTCTGTATATACCTTTTGTGTGATATAAATTCTTAACTTTATCTTTTAAAGCCTTTGTAAAGCCTCCTTGAATATCAGATGAGAAAAAAGTAGATTACTATTAAAAGTATAAATATCAATATGATGATAATGGCCTACCAGATCTCATGGTCAAACGCATTTTAAAGAATTCAGAATAATTATAGGTGACTAAAATACACAATCTATCAAATACTCTTTTTTAAAAATCTTACCGTCAACCCTACATTATGAAACCAATTCTAAGGTGAAGGGGGGGGGGATCAGCTGATAAAATTGAAAGTCTGACTATACACACTCTCTAGAAAGCCCTTATTTGCATCACTTTTTTCTACATTTGTGGCATTCTATTATACCATTTAATGTAATTTTAGTTTCATCATGAAAAACCAATGTTACTAGCTCAGTACTATCGTTTCGAAATAACATTTCAAAGATGATAATGACTCCCAAGAACTTTGAACATAAACTCTCCTTCCCTAGGATTATAGCCAACAAGGATATAGAAGCCATCAATTCCCAAAAAGTACACACAGAAAGAAGTGGATATGAAATGAGCACTGTCCTCAGTACCTGGTACATTTTGTTCATCTTTTCAGAATGTTGTTTTTCAAGTTTAGGGGTATCTTTGAAAGCCATATTCCAAACAGAGATGTAACTATACAAGACTTTGTTGACAATACTAGCTTGCATACCTACACAGTGTGTGCTCTCAAAAGCACAGACATAGAGGCTGACTCAAGAAGAGAGAGTACTTAAGCAAACTCTTTTAAAAAATACATTAGCTATACAACATAAGATTTTATTTTTGACTTTACATTCATGGGACACTAGTAAGGACAGGTTGCTCACCTGTAACCATGTTTCTTCGAGTGTACTCTGTGAATTCACACTAATGGAGAAGCTGCGCCTGCGCAGGTTCCGACGGAAACTCTTCCAAGCTGAAGTTCAAATTTTGGCGGTAACCACGCCCCCCTTCCCAAGGGGCATATAAGGCAGCCCCAGGCGCCCGCTCTCCAGTTCCTACGCCGCCAAGGCAACGAGAAAGGGAGAGGTTTGCCAGAGGGGAAGGAAGGGCGGGTTTGTGTGAATTCACAGAGTACACTCGAAGAAACATGGTTACAGGTGAGCAACCTGTCCTTTTTCTTCGTGTACTCTGTGAATGCACACTAATGGAGACTAACACGCTAAGGTCCCGGATGGTGGGACAAGGCAAACTCGACAATCAGTGAATGTCCAAACACATGTTTATTAGGACATAGAAAAAATAACCGTCCCAAGGGACCAGTGCAATAAATTGTCCGAAAGGACCAGTGCAATGCAACATGAGCATCATAGAAGAAGAACATAACATGGAAGGAATTTTTCAATAAACATGATAGAGAAAAATACACAATTGCGTAGTGCATATAGACGCTCTCCCAGGGGGAGAGGGACAAACACATCTTGGTCTTTGGCATATCCGCCAGGGCCAACGAGGCGGTACAAAGCAACAGAGCAACTGCTCAATACAATCATGGGAAAAAAACATATCCCTAGAGGCAGGTATGGGGAAAAAACCCCGTCCAACTTGAAGGAGAGGTATAGAGAGTCACCTGTGGGTGAATATGAAGAGAAAAAACGTCTGAGAGTCAGGAGAGGCAAGATGAGAGTACTGATCTTGCAAAGGCCGAGTCTTTAAGGGCCTTACTGTCCAGCCTGTAGTGAGAGACAAACGTGAGAGGGTTTGACCAGATAGCCGCTTTACATATGGAGTCAAGCGGAATACCCCTAAGGAAGGCGGTCGACGCCGAGAGGCCCCTAGTCGACCTCGGGCGGATGGAAGGAGGGGGAGGTCGCTTGGCTAGTACATAGGCCAACTCAATGGCCTGAGCGATCCAGTGGGACAGTCTTTGGGAAGAGATGGGATTACCCAACTTGTCCTGGGCATAGGCGACAAAGAGTCTTTGTGACTTACGAATGTCCTTAGTACGGTCCCTGTAGAAAAGAAGTGCTCTCCGAACGTCGAGAAGGTGCAGTTTTTGCTCGAGAGGAGAGGAGGGGTTAGAGAAGAAAGCTGGTAAGACAATGTCCTGGTTGAGGTGGAAGGCTGACACCACCTTAGGAAGAAAGGTAATGTCCGGGCGAAGAACAGCGCGGTCATGGTGGAAACGAAGATAAGGCTCGTCGACTCTGAGGGCAGCGAGCTCGGATGGCCGTCGTGCCGACGTGATCGCCACCAGAAAGGCCAACTTCCAGGAGAGCAGGCGTAGATCGGTCGAGGCAAGCGGTTCGAAGGGAGCAGAAGACAGTTGAGAAAGTACAAGTTCGAGGCTCCAGCCCGGCGTAGGTGGTAGCGACGGCGGGCAGATGTTATTGTAGCCCCGGAGAAAGGTTTTGATCAGGTGGTGAGAAAAAAGAGATGGCTGGCCGTGGCGCTGAAAAGACCAGGAAAGAGCTGCGAGATAAGCTTTTATAGAGGCAAGAGAAAGTTTCTTCTCGACGAGAGTCATGAGGAAGTCGAGGACCACCGATACCGAGGTCGGGAAGGTGTCGACGTTACGGGATCGAAGGAAGGCATGAAAGCGAGAGAGTTTGTAGGAATAAGCCTTGGTAGTAGACGGCTTATGGGCTGCCCGCAGGACGTCTTGCAGATTCTGCGGAAGAGAGGCTAGGTAAGAATCCTCCATGCAGTGAGATGAAGGGAAGAAAGGTCCGGGTGAAGAATTTTGCCGTCCTCCCGTGAGAGAAGGTGCGGCGAGAGAGGCAGAGGGTGAAACGATCCTCTGGAGAGGCGAAGAAGGGCTGGATACCACGGTTGGCGGGGCCAGGCCGGAGCTATGAGAATCGCCGTGACCGAGATCGAGAGAAGTTTTTCGAGAACTTTCGGTATGAGGGGAATCGGTGGAAAAAGATAAAGCATCTCCGCCGACCAGTCCAGAAGAAAGGCATCCCCTAGGCAGCCGGGGAAAGAGTTCGGGGGGAGCCTCGCTCCGTAGCGGGGTAGCTGAGCGTTGTGGGGAGACGCGAAGAGATCCAGAGTAGGGCGCCCCCAGAGGCGGAACAGACCGTCGAGGACCTCGGGATTGAGCTTCCATTCGTGAGAGGAAGAAGTCATCCTGCTGAGGGCATCCGCTAAGCCGTTTTGGGCGCCCGGTAGGTGGATTGCAGAGATCTGTACGCCGTGGGCTATGCACCAAATCCAGAGACGAGAGGAGAGGAGCATCAGTTTCCTCGAACCCGTACCACCCTGTTTGTTGATGTAGAATACTGCTACTAGATTGTCCGATTGAATGAGGATGGACTTGTGGCGGATGAGGGGGGAGAATGCTTTTAGGGCTTTGAGAATGGCGAGAAGTTCGAGGAAGTTTATGTGGTTGGCCCTCTCTGACGGGGACCAAAGATTTTGAACCGTTAGACCGTTCATGTGGGCTCCCCAAGCGTAGGTGGAGGAGTCTGTGGTTATGGTTAGCGATGGCGGGGCTGGATGGAAAGGAAGGCCCTTGCACACGTTTTGGTGAGACATCCACCATGAGAGAGACTGGCGGACGGACGACGGTACCGACAGGTATCTGGAGTTGTGGTGGTGGAACGGTTTGAAAGTGTCTATAAACCACCTTTGCAGGGTCCGAAGGCGCAGCCTGGCAAACGGGGTCGTGAGAACCGTGGAGGCCATGTGGCCTAGAAGGACCTGAATGACACGGGCTCTGACCCTCCGGGCAGATCGACAAAGGGCGATATGGTGGCGGAGAGCCAGGAATCTGTCGAACGGAAGTGACACAGTCTCTGCGACGGAGTCGAAGAGGGCCCCGATGAACCGGATTCGGGTTGACGGGGAGAGATTTGACTTCTCGGAATTGAGTTGGAGGCCGAGAGATTTTAGAAGACGCAGCGTGAAAGAGACGTGATTTTGGAGAAGAACCGGGTCGGGCCCGACGAGAAGCCAGTCGTCCAGATAAGGAAAGACCGTGATGCCATGTAGCCTGAGGTGGGCCGCTACGGCGGCGACAACCTTGGTGAAGACCCTCGGGGCCGTGACGAGACCGAAGGGCAAAACGGTAAACTGGTAGGTTTGGTCGAGAACTTTGAAGCATAGGAACCGTCTGTGCGCCTCTCGTATTGCCACGTGGAAGTAGGCGTCTCGTAAGTCTATGGAGGCAAAGTAGTCTCCCCGCTGCAGCATCGGGAGGATAGAGGCAATAGAGACCATCCTGAATTTGGAGGGGCGGATGAATATATTGAGTGCCCTTAAGTCCAGAATCGGGCGTAGCCCGCCTCCTCTTTTCGGGACTGTAAAGTATCTGGAGAAGAAACTTAAAGGGTCCAGTTCGGGAGGGGAGGGACGGATAGCGCCTTTGGCCAGTAGCGCTTCGACTTCGGCCAGTATCTCTGGGGAAGGGTTTGAGTGGAGAACGTGACCTGTAGGAGGGAGGTCCATGAACTCTAAGGCGTAGCCGTCTTGGACAATGCGGAGAACCCATGCATCTGAAGTAATAGAGTCCCATTGATTGTAGAAAGGGGCTAGTCGGTCTGCAAAGATACCGAAGGGACGAGGCAGCGTGGGCTCTACAACGGTAGCGGGCGAGGAGCTTTGGCAGGGGTTGGCGTCAGGTACGCCGATTAGGCTGCGGAGGAGCAGGGGTGGATCGACCGCGTTGCTTTTGCAGATGAGGTCCCCGGCGAGGTTGGTGATGGGCTTGATTGTTCGAGCCCGAAGGCCGCCTGAAAGAATGGTGTCTGAAAGATTGCGGCGGGAAACGGCGGGAACGGTGCGGGAACCAGCGAGTGCGCTGAGGTTGAGGTTGGTCGCCACATTTA
This sequence comes from Anolis carolinensis, assembly GCF_035594765.1. Classification (NCBI taxonomy): domain Eukaryota; kingdom Metazoa; phylum Chordata; class Lepidosauria; order Squamata; family Anolidae; genus Anolis; species Anolis carolinensis. Next base: position 141,231,992 of record NC_085845.1, read on the forward strand.
GACGCAAGAATTTTAAAGTCATGATTAGACTTGAGTTTGTCATCGGTACCGGCGTGAAACAGTCCGAGCGCGTCAAAGGGAAGGTCCTCAATGACCTGTCTGGAAGATGAGGAGAGACCCGAAGACCTCAGCCAGGCGTGGCGGCGAATGGAAATCGCGTGGGCAATCATTTTACCCGCAGTATCACCTGTATGCTTCGCCATTTGTATTTGGTGGTGAGCGAGCGAGTCTGCCTCCTGTTGGAGGGTAGTGAGGACGGAGCGGTCTTCGTCCGACATCTTAGCGAAGAAGGGCTGCGCCTTCTCCCAGATAATTTGTTGGTAGGCACCCATGCAGGCTCCATAATTCGCCATGCGGCAAAGCAAAAGGGCTCCGGAATAAAGTTTTCGACCCACGGCGTCGAAGCGCTTCCCCTCTCTGTCGGCCGGAGTATTCGACTGACGACCTGAGGATTGAGAGGCCTTAACGACCAGGGAGTTAGGGTCGGGATGGTGTTTGAGCCACTCCAGGGTATCATCGTCGGTACGGTACCAAGTCTCGATCCTCTTCGAGGTCGGAGGAATGGAGGAAGGGTTTTTCCAGGAGGCCTGGATAACGTCCAACAGATAAGGCAGAAAGGGGAGAAGCGTGGCCGGCGGAGCTTGGGCCTGCACCCTTTTGAAGACTGGGTCAGACACTGCTTTGGAGGTTTGCTTGATCTCCAAACCCAGGGCGTCGGCCATCCTGACCATTTGCTCAGCGAAAGCGCGAACATTGTCAGTAGGAGAAGGCGGGTCCGCCTCATACGCGTCGTGGGGAGGAGAGAGGTCGAGACCGAGAGAGACCACCGAGGCCGAGAGGACAGAGTCTGGGCGGTCGACATCAGCATCTTCCTCCTCAGCCCCTTGGGGGGACTGAGGGGGAGAAGACAGCACAGTCTCGGGAGGAGGCAAGGCCTCGCGGGAAGAGAGGGCCGGAGGCCGAAGGTCCTTAGAGGCTGAGGCCTGGGCTGCCCGAGCCAGGCGAGCCGTTTGTCTGCCACGCTCCGGTGTCGAGGTGGGAGGGAAGAGCTGTTGGCGCGACGAGCGAGGCGGCGCAAGGGGCTCCGGCACCGGCACCCTGACCACCGTTTGGGTAGAGTGGTGGGGTGAGTCCTGCAGCTCCCCATCAGACAGGGGGTGCAATGGAGACTGAGAAACATCTCTAGGCCTCTGGGCTGGTACAATAGGAGAAGACCTTCTCGAGGAAGTTGTCGAGGAAGATGGCGGGTCTTTCTTTGAGGAGGCCGAGGAGGAGGAGCGCTGAGTTAGCCGTTTCTTCGCCGGCGGTTGCTTGGATGCAACCCTCAAGGACTTGCCAGGTGTGGGAGGAACCACAGCTGAGTCGGATTGCGCTCGACGAGACTCCTCGTGAGCCCTTTTAAAGGCTATTTTGATAGCAGAGGAGGACGGAGGGGAACCGATACGAGAGCGGATCGAGGTCACCGAAGCCAGAGAGCTCGACGTCGAGGAAGGTCCCACCTTTCCGGAGCGGGTCGACACGGTCGCCGTCGTCACAGTACACGGTGGTTTGACCGGTTTAGCGGCCCTGGAGGTCTTGGACGCTCTGGACGAGACCGAGGAAGCCTTGGCTGCCGGAGGCTTAGTTGGTGGTGCCGACATAGCTCTCAAAGCTGAGGACGCCGACGTACCCGACGTCGACGGAGTCGGTTCTGGCGCGAGAGATTTTTCGTAGAGCGCCGCTCTAAGCCTAGCGGCTCTGTTCTTTCTGGCCTGAGCCGTGAGAGCTAGGCAAAAACGGCAGGTACTGACCACATGAGCCTCGCCAAGACAGAAGAGGCACTTGGCGTGGCCGTCCGAGTCAGGAATTTTAGCAGCACACTGCGTGCAACGCTTGAAACGAGTAGTAGACATGCGAAGAGTCCGAAGTGAACCTTGCGGCGGAAAAAAAGGAACTGGAGAGCGGGCGCCTGGGGCTGCCTTATATGCCCCTTGGGAAGGGGGGCGTGGTTACCGCCAAAATTTGAACTTCAGCTTGGAAGAGTTTCCGTCGGAACCTGCGCAGGCGCAGCTTCTCCATTAGTGTGCATTCACAGAGTACACGAAGAAAAATGGCCCAGTTTTTCTGACAAGACTTGTGTCATATAACCTCTCTCCTTGGAACAAAGACATGTGGAACTTTTAAAAAGGCAGTCAGAGATATGATAGATATCTTAGCAAACTGTCCCCAACTTTGAGATAATCAAATTTTTTCTAATCTTTCTCAATCTAGATCACGCAGGTTAGTGCATTTGGTTCCAGACTTTATCACAAACAGCATGTTCACATATACTCACTATACTCTAGGAATGTAATTATTTGCTGATTTAATTTGGAAAGAAAGGAACAAATAATTTTAGCAATATTCTTCTTGCAGTAACTGCAAATTTTGAAGGCGATTTACAGTTTGAGACTTATTCTGTACAAAATTCACATATGGTACAATTGTATTTTCTGTGCCATATGTAGATTTTGTACAGAATATGTCTCAAACTGTGAATAGCCTCCAAAACTTAGTTTCCAAAAACTTTTTTGCACCAAGTTGTATTTTCTAAATTCTAAATTTTATTTTCTGTGCAGGAAAAGCATTTTCTCTGCAGAAATACTGTTTTCTGTATAGAAAATGCTGTTTCCTGTACAGAAAGCATTGCAACAATTGCAAGATTCGAAGCACGCACACACACAAACACACACACAAACCTCCAGTTCTGGGGGGCTCAGAAAGCTCTAGTTTTGAGTGGGTTACAAGGAAATCAGAGGATAGGTAAGTGGAAAAAATTCTGTGAAACAGATGCTGCATCTCCTGTACAATGTTGAAGATATATGCCAACAAAATATTTGCTTTTTTCAAATTATTTTCTTATCTTTTTTTTCAGATTAGATTGATTCATCCACTAAATCCATCAACTAAAATTATACAATTGATAAGTTTGTTGTCTAATAAAAATAAATTAAATTAAATCTGATAGAAGTATAAAAATGGTCGATGGTAGCAAGCTACTACCAATAAATATGTCCACTGCATTCTACTGTTAAAATCCTTAAATAATGATTTCTACCATTTGACCAGCTATTTTAAATGCTCTTTTCTCCAGGAAATTAGATAACAAATAAAATATTATTAAAGTAAATATGTTGTTGATCGAGACATCATTTACAGTTGGTAATTAAAATATGATACACTCCCTTATTTTCATATTAGAAACTTTTACACAGTTCAAAGAGAGCTAACAACATTTTGAATGATGTCAAATACACCAATTATGATGGTGTAAAAACCTTTTTTTCTAAATTCTTCTCTGTTTCTAAGCAAACCTTCATATTTCTACATATTATGAACACAGATGCAATAATCTCCATTCTTGCTAAATTCCAGACACAAAACTAACAAAATGAAGTTCAACAGGGACAAATGCAAGATACTTCACTTCGGCAGAAAAAATGGAAATCAAAGATACAGAATGGGGGACGCCTGGCTTGACAGCAGTGTGTGCGAAAAAGACCTTGGAGTCCTCGTGGACAACAAGTTAAACATGAGCCAACAATGTGATGCGGCTGCTAAAAAAGCCAACGGGATTCTTGCCTGCATCAATAGGGGAATAGCGTCTAGATCCAGGGAAGTTATGCTCCCCCTCTATTCTGCCTTGGTCAGACCACACCTGGAATACTGTGTCCAATTTTGGGCACCACAGTTGAAGGGCGATGTTGACAAGCTGGAAAGCGTCCAGAGGAGGGCGACTAAAATGATTAAGGGTCTGGAGAACAAGCCCTATGAGGAGCGGCTTAAAGAGCTGGGCATGTTTAGCCTGCAGAAGAGAAGGCTGAGAGGAGACATGATAGCCATGTACAAATACGTGAGGGGAAGTCATAGGGAGGAGGGAGCAAGCTTGTTTTCTGCTGCCCTGCAGACTAGGACACGGAACAATGGCTTCAAACTACAGGAAAGGAGATTCCACCTGAACATCAGGAAGAACTTCCTCACTGTGAGAGCTGTTCGACAGTGGAACTCTCTCCCCGGGGCCGTGGTGGAGGCTCCTTCCTTGGAGGCTTTTAAGCAGAGGCTGGATGGCCATCTGTCGGGGGTGCTTTGAATGCGATTTCCTGCTTCTTAGCAGGGGGTTGGACTAGATGGCCCATGTGGTCTCTTCCAACTCTACTATTCTATGATTCTATGATTCTATGAAAAGTGCTAACCAAGTATTTCTCCAGGCTAAATCCTAAAATAAGGAGTTCTCTTATATAAAGAACGAAACCTCCAACAAGAAAAGTGGCAGGAATTACAACAAGAATGTCTTTCTACACTCAAGGAGTTTCTCAGATGCTAATACTAATCAGTAAATACACAGGGAAAATATACTGTTGTTATCTGCTTGAGGTCCAATGTGTTTGCACATTCAGAGATTCATAATCCAATCTCCATATAGCTAAATGTTAGCCTGGGTGGTCTCCGATTGGGATTTGGGGTGTACAGCAGCAGTATAGAGGAAACAACTAATTCCTGCACATTTCTAACCTGACTTAAATTGTTCAGCATCTCTAAAGCTGCTATCAACTGCATAGGAGGAACAACAAGTATACATATCTGCATGTCATCTCTTATTCTCAATACTCTCTCTCATTCCTTTGTGGAATTCTTTTAGCAGAAGAAAAAGGCTCAAAAAGTTTTAGCTGCACATCTCCTTTCTTTCATGTATTGAATCAGTGTAGTGTAGTGGTTTGAGGTAGTCTATCTCTAAATGGCTTAAGTCAGTATGATGAACATTAGAAGGCTAGTGTGATGTAGTGGTTTGATTACTGGATTAGGGCTCTGGGATCTCAGTTTTTAATCCCCACTCAGTTGTGGAAATCCTCTGGGAGGCCTTGGGCAGATCACCCTCTATGAGCTTCAGAGGAAGGCAATGGCAAAGTTCTTATGATTAAAAGTATTTCCAGGAAAGCCTTAGGATAGGGTTGCTGTAAAACCGAATCAGCTTGAAGAAACATAAGAACATATGCTTTTATTGAAACTAATTTTCATTTTTGCCTAGAGAACAGCACATGTTCAGCCTCAAAACCAGTAAACAAATAACTAAATATTAATTTCCTTACTAAGACAAATGCTACAATTATCTGAATTTTCTGATGTTGGTACTCGTGTAGTTTGCCTATATCATTTATTTTTATTTATTTATTACATGCATTTATACCCCGCCCTTCTCCCCGAGGGGACTCAGAGCGGCTTATATCAACCACCATTTAATAACAATATGTATTTAAGATATCACTTTTGTCTTTTCTCAAACTGAATTTCATATATAAATGTATATATGCGCACACACACACATGTAAAAACACATGCATGCAAATGAATATATCCAACTACACACACAACAACCAGAACTTCAGAGAGCAGTACAATGCACTGCCCAGTACTAGAAGAGAAATAAAATCTATCCCACCTCTTTTTAAATAACCCCGTAACACATTAGTGCATAATTTTTAAGATACAGCAGTAACCATTTTGACTCAGAAGTCAAAATAGCTGGTATATTTTTTGAGTAATGCGATAGTCATGCAAATTTTGTTGAAAAGATGTGGAGTTCTTAAGAGAAACACTACCAGAAGAGCTTTTAAATGTTTTATGAAGCACTAACTTCCAAAAAACACTTGAGAGAAATGATGAAAAGCATGGAAAGAGGTATGGGGTCATGTTTCAGTAAGTATGTACAAATAAGAAAAAGAAACTTTCAAAGGATACTGCAGTGCTTCATATATTTTTCCACCAATCCAAAATAATTAAAAAATGGCTTTGACTGTTTTGTCTCATTTCAGATCAATGTTATAATTAGCTTGTGTTCGTGTATAATATCTAATGGTAAATCAATAATAAATTTAGGCTAGTATCCTATACACCAGGAGATCTAATCACAAGGCCTTGCATATGATGCTTGACTGAAAGTCCAAGTAGACTGAGTCAGCACAAGCAATGATGAAGAATTGAGGGCGTTGCAGTTAAACCACAGTAAACAACATGATTGCCACCATAGTATACATAGGTAAGTCCTATAGAACTCATTTCCTTCCAAGCAGACCATATATCATATCTTGAATCCCCTTCAGGGTAGAGAAAGGCGGGATATAAATAGGGTAAATAAATAAACACTGTTAATTTTATAAGTAAAACAACTATAATAGCTGCTTCATTGCCAAGAACAAGAATAACCTATTTTAAGTGTCCATTGAGTACCATCACTTTTCAATGTCTTCCCTCATCCATTCTGGAGGAGTCCCTGGTGGTGCAATGGGTTAAACCCTTGTGCCGGCAGGACTGCTGACTTGAAGGTTGGTTTGCCGACATGAAGATTAACAGTTTGAATCCAAACTGGGAGAGCACAGATGAGCTCCCTCTGTCAGATCCAGCTCCATGCTTCTCTCATGCGGACATAAGAGAAGTCTCCCACAAGGATGGTAAAAACATCAAACATCCAGGCATCCCCTGAGCAACATCCTTGCAGACGTTATTGTTATGTTATTGCACAAAAATCACCAATTCCTCTCCTAATCCTCAAGTCCCCCTAATCCCATGATGGACTGTTTTTTTTCATAAACAGAAGCAACAAGAGGGCCATGTCTTATTGGCGGTGGGGGGTGGCTAACATGACTAAAATATGTCCACTCTCCAAAATGAAAATAAGGGAGTAAGATTGTCTTAGAGGACAATGAGAAATGGCAGAGAGGGTCACATGCAACCCATGGGCTCCCCTTTGCCTGTTCCAATCTCAGCTGTAAATGTATATTGACACTGCATAATTCCCTGCTGCCTTCTTCATCATTGCCTTTCTGCATAGTGATTCTGGTTTAGCAAGAATCAGGAACTCCTCACTCTTGTGCCAACTACACTCATCTGGGAAAGGTTGTTAAGCATGGTTAAGGCTAACTTGGGATTTCTCGTCATCCTTCACCAAGACAGAGAATTAATCCAGGTTCACGTTAACCATGCTTAACACTAATACAAATGAGACACTTAATTACAACTGATACTAGAAGCAGAAAGCCAGGACAAACTGATCACAAGCCAGGAGAAGGCAACACTAGGTTCACAGAAGTTTTATATCTTTGATGTATTTTAAATATATTGGTAAGAGGAAGAAAATCAGGAAAGCAGTTTACTAATTACACAGTCCTATGCATCAAATTCAAAATTAACCCTTACAAGAAGAAGAGACTAGGCTCATAGGTGCAAGTCAAATTAGAAAAAAAGAATAGTGCAGATGTCTCAATAAGACATGAGCTAATCCAGTTGAAGGTATCCACAGCATTGTGTCTGTGCCATACCACAATCACGAAGTATGTATTATATAAACCCTGCCCATCCAGGGACCCCTGAACAATTGGTAGGTCATTGCGACGAATTTGCTAGGTTCTTTGCAGATAAAGTCATGCAGATCCACTCTGACTTAGACACCAATATTAGTGGATGTAACCAAGGCATCTGCTTGTCCCTGTTTAGTGGATTCCTTTCAGTTAGTTTGGCCCAAGGACATGGACAAGATCTTGGGAGAAATGAAGCCAACTACTTGTTTTCTAGATCCTTGCCCTTCCTGGCTTATAAAATCAGCCGGGGGGGGGGGGGCTGGCGGAGTGGGTGAAGGTGCTGGTGAATGCCTCCTTGACCCAAGGCATAATGCCAATTAGATTCAAGGAGGCAGTTGTAAGACTGCTATGAAAGAAACCAGCACTGGATCCCACTGACCTGAATAATTATAGGCCAGTATCAAATCTCCCTTTCTTGGGCAAGATTCTAGAGAAGGTGGTGGCTTCACAACTCCAAAGTTTCTTGGAAGACACCGATTATTTGGATCCATCTTAATCTGGTTTCAGGCCTGGTTATGGAACCGAAACAGCATTGGTAGCCTTGGTGGATGATCTATGAAGAGAGCTAGACAGGGGGAGAGTGTCACTGCTGGTTCTCCTGGAACTCTCAGCAGACCATCTACCATGGTATCCTTCTCGGCCGTCTCTCTGGGATGGTGCTTGGGGGCACTGTTTTACAGTGGCTCTGGTCCTTCCTGGAGAGGTGGACCCAGATGGTGGAGCTGGAGGACTCCTGTTCAACTCCCTGGCCAGTGGCCTATGGGGTCCCTCAGGGTTCAATTCTGTCCCCCATGCTGTTTAACATTTACATGAAACTGCTGGGATAGATCATCCGGAGTTTTGGAGTTCGGTGTCAAATTTACACAGACAACACCCAACTCTATTACTCCTTTCCACCAAACACCAAGGATGCCGTTCTGATCCTGAACCAATGCCTGTCATCAGTGATGGACTGGATGAGGGCCAACAAACTGAAAATAAATCCAGACAAGACAGAGGTACTCCTTGTCAATTGTAAAGCGGATCAACCTGTGCTGGATGGGGTCACACTCCCCCTGAAGACACAGGTTCACAGCCTGGGTGTGCTCCTGGACTCATCGTTGACCCTGGAACCCCAGGTGTCGGTGGTGGCAGTGGCCAGGAGCACCTTCACACAGCTAAAACTTGTGCGGTAGCTGCATCCATACCTTGAGACGCCGAACTTGGCCATTGTAGTCCACGCTCTCTACGTGAGGCTCCCTTTGAAGATAGTTTGGAAACTACAGCTAGTTCAGCGATTGGCAGCCAGGTTACTAACTGGTGCCCCATACAGGGAGAACACCACTTCCATGCTGCGGCAGCTCCACTGGCTGCAGTCCATTTCCAAGCTAAATACAAAGTTCTGGTCATTACCTATAAAGCCCTAAATGGCTCAGGTCCAGGCTATTTGTCAAATCACATCTCCCTGTATCTCGGGAACTTCGGTCAGCGGAGGAGGCCCTGCTCTCAGTCCCACCCCCATCACAAGCGCGGCTGGTGGGAACAAGAGAGGGGGCCTTCTCTGTCATCACCCCTCACCTCTGGAACGCCCTCACTAAAGAAATTAAAATGGCTCCATCCTCCTCTCCTTTAAGAATATGTTAAAGACACATATATGCACCTTAACATATGGAGAGGAGGAGGACTAACATAACTGCCACCCCATAGCAGCTATGGTCTAAGTGAAACTAGAACAAGGACTGAACATTTTCAGCAACTTGGTCACTTAAATTGGTCCAGGTATACGCTCGCTCTGTGAATAATGTTTTTACTGACTGTCATGTTTAATTTTTTTTTCTAATGTGGATTTTTTTTTATTATAATGGGTATGTTGTTGTCATTTTATACTTTTCATATTAATAAAGAAATTGTGGCATTGAATGTTTGCCATTTATATGTATGTTAACTGCCCTGAGTCCCTCTGGGGAGAGAGGGTGGTCTAGAAATAAAGTTGTTGTTGTTGTTGTTGTTGTTGTTATTAGCAGTAAAAATTACCAGAGGATTTCCCAGACCTTCAGAGTTGGATTTTTCATGCATATGGTAGTCCCGCCACATGGAAGATTCTGTGAGATGCCACTTCTGAAAAATTCTTCCACCACAGGAAATATAATTGTGAACTATTCCCACTGATTCTTGACGTTGTTTACTTTTGTGGAGTTGTCCATCTCCAACAGAAAAAGCACGTGTAATAGGAACAGATCACAATTGCACACATTTAAGCTAGAATTAATGCACATCACCAAGTTCATGTACGCTGATGTCTATCCGAACTGTATAGTCTCAGGGCATGATGCAGTAAGATATACCTTTATAACTACAACTACTATAGCTACAACTATGAGTCCATATATAGGAAAAAAGAATGTTCAACGTGAGTTGAGCCCATACTTGGCATGTACTGGAATGGTCCCTGTTCACACATCAGAGCACAACAAGAAAACAGAATGTGAATCACGACAAAACTGGCAATATTACATATGCATTGTTTGTTATATGCATCACTTCACTGCTACAATGAATATGCAACTGCTTTCTCAAGGTTGAATTAAGTGACGTGCACAGACATTTATACTAACAGCAATCAAAATGCTCCATGGATATTGTAGTGTATGTGAAAAAGGGCGCAGGAATGGGCTATGGAAAAGTGGAAAACTGGGAGACAAGAACTCTTGGCAGAATTGCACCTTCCTTGATTAATCACAGTGTGAAGACAACAGAGAAGCGATGATGGAGAAAATCTCCTTTTAGCTTTTTTCACTCATGCACCATCATTCCACCACCATCTTTTTTCTGGAAAGGAAAATGAGGAGTGAACATGGTGAAGTCAAGTGATGGCTACTGTGGATGGGAAATATGAATATTGTTTGCTTAGAAAACTGATTTACGCTTTCTCTAAGATCTCAGATCATCTCAGAATTAATTTCTGATTTAATCTGAGATGAGTTTCAAATCACCTATCATCTCCTAAATTCATCTGGAAATTCACCTGAAAATTACTTAAAAAGAAACTAAAGCAAAAAAACACAAAACAAAACCCCAAAGCAAATTTTCTACTGATGGTTATACATTTTCAGATTCTAATAGTAAAATCAGAAATATGACAGATTCTAGACTTTCAAGCAGAGACATGGGATTTGGCTATCCCACAAACTGGTGAGCATTATATTTTTTAAAAACTATATAATTTCATATAAACAAAAATATAAATTCAGCAGACTAGGAGAATAGCCAGTAATGAAAATGAAAACATAAAATGTACAAAGAAACCCTAGTGCAGGCATGCAATGAAGTCTGTCTTCCAGCAGACTGAGAAAAATGACAAAATATTCAACTACATTGCACAGGCCAAGATATCCCATAATTTGAGTGCAGCCTCTGAGAAGATGGCTTGGCTTGCTTCTTCTCTAAATGTCCAACAATGAAGCAGTTTGGTATACCTACACCAATAAAAGATTGAATTGTATCACAGGAACCTGGACAGTAAAATCAAAGCTAAAGCTTGCATTAAAATGGATTTTTAAAAGCCTGAATAAGAGTATCTATTTTTTTACTTTACCAAAGTCAAGATATAGTAGGAAAATATTAGAATGAAACTACTTCCAAAAGTGGTGCATAAAGTGTAAAAATTAAATAATTCAGGAAATCATGTTCGTTCTATAGCGTAAGTAGCAAAATAGGCTCACATGGAATTCTACAGTCTGTAAGGGACTGAAGACAGTAGAAAAAAATCATTACAAGAAACACCTCAAAGTAGTTTGGTTACTCAATATATTCTGTGTGAGGAAACCACACTATGTCAGGAAATTGAGAACACTGGCAGAGGAACCTCTTCTCAATTGTCAGATCTCATGTGCACAGAAACTGTGTTGGGCCAACCACATGCTTCTTTCATAAAGGCTACCAATATGTACAAAAAAATCAACATGCAAAGCAGTTCAGATCCAATTCAGATACTCACACTGAACAAAGAGTTTCTGTTTTGCATAGCCACATTTTATCATATGCACAAAAATAAATGTTACCTCAAGGGTTTCTTTATGTCAGGTGGTGAAAAGAAAGGAATAATGAGAATATAATGGAAAACTTTCTTTCTTTAGCAGAACCCATTATCTCAAGAAAATATTTTCCAAGAATTGAGGGATGGTACTAAGAGTGGGGAAGCTGGAGCTGGGGTTGTAAAGGGGGAAAATACATCAGTAAAAATCAACCCTATCCCCTGCAGAACTCCACTCTTGGAAGGTTCTCTGTTGTTACAGTCCACTCTGATCTCTCTAGAAGTCTGCTGACCACACACACACACTTTAAGGTTTTTAAAAAATGGTGGAAAGTATTACATAATTTACAAAATGCCATCATTTAATAATTATTTGAAAACCACATTAGAAAATAGGATGAAACCAAGTTTCTGAAGCTGGACCTACAACATTTTATATGTGAATGCTTTAGATGTGTCTACACACATCTAAAGCATTCACATATAAAATGTTGTAGGTCCAATTTCTCACCTATTCAGAAAGAAACATTCTCTACTTCTGTTTGAAATTCCGGTTCTGAAGACCAGAATAAATTAGTGCAATGTAGATAATGTAGTGTAGATAATGTAGATAATGCCAAGTGGGATGGAGCATTGGCAGCCCACAGTCTGAGTACAGTGTGTGTTGTTGCCTTATCCCAATAACTTAGGGTGTCCATAAGATGGACCAATGGTTTAAGTCAGTATAATACAATATCCTCTGCTCCAGTAAATGCAAGGTGTATTATAATTTGACTTAAACCAAAGGCTACAACATCACATCAGCATAAATGAAGAATATCATCAAATCGCTTGGATTGTGTCTGTTTGTAGTATGATTTTTCCACATTTGCCTTTTCACTGTGTAAATAACAACACTATGTTGGTAACAGAAACATTATGAATTTGATAAAATATTCCATCATAACAAAAATTCAATGCAGAAACTTCAAGAGAACTCCTCTGTAAAATATGTTTTCTGAGTCAAAGAATAAAACAAGGTCATTCTATTTATCTAGCATGCTTTGTCTATGGAAATTAAATGAAACAGTACCTTGTATGAGTATACAAAAGTATAAGGCTCACATAGAAATGATGCCTTCCCAAAGGCCACAGCAAGAAAAGAGGGATAATACAATGGTCTTCTGTGTGTTACTTCGCCAGTGCTAGGCCTGAAGAGAGGAAAGGAGTTTCACTCCTGTTGTTTATTGATTTTCTAGATTAAGAATCCCAGGGAGAGAATTGTAACAGACAACCATAAAATTATTTTTGGTGTGCTTATTTGCCTTTCTCTTGCATCTATTTGGCCTGCGCCTGTAGACAATTATGCGTTCCAGCCTAGACTCAGGTGCTAATAATGAAGGACAAATAGAATCATATGTGTAAACTTCCCCTTCTGATGAAAATTTATATTAACTTTCTGCCACTGTAAACAGAACTGCATAGCTCAGCGTCCCTGATGAATTGGTGATGAATTCAGTCATTTATATCCCAGGAATCTGTGCATTTATGGGAAAAGATGAAAACCGTCTGTATTGTGTAACCTTGCACTTTTTGAGTAAGAAAAAGAAAACACCAGCCTGTTTAGTTCATCACTTAAAGTGTGTAAATTTCAGCTCAAATACCAGATTTCTGCATGGCTCTGTCAGTCTCCACTTTGGGGCTCTATGCCAATATAAACAAGCCAAACAGTGCAGAGTGCATGTTATCGCTACAACTGTGAACTTATACACTCTTAGCCTGCCATAAAAATTGTTATGAATATGTTTAAAATACTACAGAATCGCTCTTATACACTGAAGCTGGACAGTTTTGACAGTTTGGCAACTCTGTTAGGGAGAACAAAGTAATTTAGTTAGATAAGAACATGGACAGCTTTACTCTTCTTAAATTGTCTCTACTCTCTTAAAACATTGCTCTAAAATAAATGGCAGATTTTTGTGCTTTTTGATCAGTTGCCTGAGATAGGTAGGCTTATTACCCAAACTACTTACATTTGTTATGGGCAAGGAAAGCAAGCGTGCAACACACAGAGACATAAAATGAGAAGAAAGAGAACAGAATTTTTTAGATTACTGTTTGGGAAGATATTGTGTTGTTTGTGTGTTTTTTTTAATCTGGATAATGTGTTTTACTAAGTTATATATTGTATTACTCCTTCCTTCCATCTCTCTGTGTGTATATATATGATCTGTCCCAAATGTTATTCGATTTTTTTAATTGAACATACATGCACAATTACAGTTCATCCCTTTCCAGTATTGTTGCCACTCTTCATAGCAGAGGAGGCAGTTGTCACTTTAATGTTGTTCAAATCCTTGCTGCAGCTGCCTGAACATTTTCAACCATCCCAAAATGATGTCGAGGCGGGTTTTGAGCTTAGGGGAAAAAATCACATGGAGCCAGGTCAGGGCGGTACGGTCCTTGGGGAAGCATTCAGAACAGCCTTTATATGAGCCACATTGTTCTTACTTCTTGAAGTTGAAGGAAGCTGCTTCGGACTCCCCTAAATTTGAATCTGTGATAAGTCACAAAAACTATTACACACTTTGCTAATGTATTGACTGCTACAAGTGCACAGACTCAATTGAGGAAGATCAAACTGTATGCCTGGGTTCCCCCTCCATCTACTGTAACCCCCACTTTCCTTTCCTGGCAATTCTACATTGCACAACAAAATCTTTCTTTCTACTTTTGGGGCAGACCATGTGCATATATTAGAGTATATGTCTTTGTAACATTCACTGTTTGGGGCGGTTTTACTTGTAAAATGTCATGTACATTGATAGCACTATATCAATTAATCAATGTAAATTAATCAAAAACACACAGATTCACTGAGAAACCAGTAAGCCACCTTTACCTGTATATGGTTCTCTTAAGTTATCATATAACTTCTTTTTGTAGAGAATATAAATATGTAGAATTCATATTTCATCCAAACTGAAAGTATTAATTGGGTTGTTGTATGTTTTCCGGGCTGTATGGTCATGTTCTAGAAGTATTCTCTCCTGACGTTTCGCCCACATCTATGGCAGGCATCCTCAGAGGTTGTGGATGGATCCTCTGAGGATGCCTGCCATAGATGTGGGTGAAACATCAGGAGAGAATACTTCTAGAACATGGCCATACAGCCCGGAAAACATACATAACCCTGTGATCCTGGCCATGAAAGCCTTCAACAACACATTAAAGTATTAATTGTTTGTTATATTTCTACCCTACCTTGCCATAAAAAAATTCCCAAGCAGTAGAAATACGTAAACTTATCCAAAATGGCACACTGCTTACTATTTTTAAAGCCATGCATCTAAAACACAGGATAGCTCCCTACAAAAATAAAAATTGCTTATTGGTTTCCACATTTCACACTGCTTAAGGATAAAGCTTCTTAAAGAAATCACATATTTTATGATTAAATTCTTTTAAAACCTTGACTTTTTTGTGACTTGCACAAAGCCCCTTTCTTACAATATGCATCATACTATGAATATTTGAGTGTGAAAAAACCACACATTGGTACATTGAAGTAATTCTGTTTCATTAATGTACTAACCTGGTATTTTGATATTAATGAATATGTTATGCACATTTGAACTGAAAATGCAAAATACCTTACTAGATAGAATAATTTTGATATATGGCTATATAATGAGCACATGCTTTTAAGAAAAAGGAATGTTTTTCCTCTCAACAATCCCAAATGTAAGCAGCTAAACCTCTTGTATTTGAAAAGACAATAGCTTGTAGTCCATGTTTCAGTGGTTATGAGATTGCACACCTTTTCATGATACACTTTATCTCAAAGTTGTCTGTGGCTGTTTCCATTATGCTGTGTGCATGACCTTTTAGTAAGCTGAAGAAGATACAGTTATCTTCTTCTCTGACATGCAACATCTATCAATCAACATGTTTTCATGTAATTTATTCAAGGCAAATAGCAGCTCCTATGGCTAGTGAACCGCAGCACTATCCCAGTGATTTTGATTAAGGAACGATGTGCACGGCTTAGGTGAGAAATGAAAAATGCAGACTGCTCTTGATAAAGATGTAACTGTAACAGGAAATGGGACTAGGGCACACATATAGATATTTAGATACTTCACAGTGACTACTCATTAGACGCTAGTTAAAAACTCTAATGAGCATGTCTCAACAATATTGGTTGATGTACTTTTAAAGATGCCAGCTTAGTTTACTGTTAGTTTCTGCAAAAAAAATGCCTGCACTGCCTTGTTGGACTAATCCACATTCTTACCACTGAATCAAGAATGTAAATTAAGACAAAATGATTCTTTTTCAATTTCATGCTGAAGTAGCTCAAGTTAGTGGATGTAATTTCTCCTAACAAGAAAAATTTATCACTGTACAGCTCACTCAGTTACCTCTTATAGTGAGTTGCAATACACATTTATGGAAGTGAAAGGATAAAGGGATTGATAAATGTGGCAAAGGAACAGACCTTTTAACTAATTCTGGAAAAGGCAACCACAATTAAATGACTTTAAAATATTTTTGAATTGAAAGATGCATTGCATCATCAACCAAGTACAATTAAACAATGTAATTTGTGTTCATATGTTTACATGATTGTGTCAACACCTTGAGAAAGGAGATAAAGGTTAGATGATTTAAGTTGCATTTTGATCAGTCTTCCAACTGATAATGTGTGTGCTCATTTGGGAGAAAGTTCTACAAATTTCAATAGGACTTACTTCCTTACATACAACCATATGTACAGTATTATGCATCCCTAATTAAGATAACAAATTTTTAATTTTTGTTTTAAATCACCATATATGTATTGGAATGATTTCTGGGATGTTTTTGTATAATTTGGAGTAATCAATACCTAACCCTAACAACTCATAAAATTTGCTACACTTTTACCATGAAGAAGCTTACCTATACAACAGGCTCTTTCAAGTTGTATATTTGGGAAATGAAAATTTCTTAGAAATCACACATGGCATTCAAAGTCAGTGTGATTATTTGTTAAACATTGCCACCCTGCTCACATACGATCAAGCTATCACAGAAGTTAATAAACTGATGGTCTTAATCCAGAGATATTGAGAAGATGGTCAGCTCTGGTAGAGAATAACTGGGTTGGGGTGTGTGTGTGTGTGTGTGTGTTAGATATCATAACACAGTTAACTTTCTAGTTGTGATGTAATTCCTTTCTATTTTCATTGCTAAAAGAAGCAATGAGTAATTTTAGGAATTTTCTCTCACTATAGGAACATCTTCAAAAACTGCCTTCTAAAAGAATACTCAAAATTGGTGGCTTATTCTACACAGAATTTTGCACAGAAAACTATTATTTCTGTATGTGAAAAGTATTATTTTTCTGTGCAGAAACATCTTTACCTGACTAGAAAATGACATTTTACCACAAAGTGAATATACTCTGTGGTCATGCTGGTAAGAAGTAAACAAACCAATGTCTGCATCTTAAGCTTCCAGAATATCAGGAGTAAATAAATCAATATTTACATCTTGGGCTTTCAGGACACTTCTTGAGTTAATATCATGGCCCTAGAGCCTGAGACTACTCTTGACAATAAGCTTAATTTGGCACTGGAATATGGTCTTCTTTCAAAGCAGCAACAGGTATGGCCTGCTAGCACTTCTATTTATTTGATTAAGAATTTTATTTAACATGTATTAAATAAAACACCTAATTTATATGTAATATTTATTTAACATGTATTCACATGGAATTTCCAAGAATATCTAACAGGGTATTTATTTACATAAAAAAGGCCAGTGACTGCTGGTACCACAAAAAAGACTGAGAATGAAGGAAAAACTAAAAGAGAAGCAGGCAAGATCAGACTACTATGATACTGTTATTTTTATTGCCACATTATTATTATTATTATTATTATTATTATTATTATTATTATTATTATTATTATTATTATTACTACTACTACTACTACTACTACTATTATACCATTATCAGAGCTTAAAATAAGGCAATTCTGCCCTTATTACCCTCCCCTGGGGCTAAAAGAATATGACCTGCTCCTGGTCACCCAGGCCTTTCAATGTCTCTCTTAGTTCTAATTCAGTACTTGAACCATCACATCGCACTATACATTTTTAATATATATAAAAAGTTCATAGCAATAGTCTAAATCCTATTGGTTAGTCCCATTTCCATAGAATGAATTGCTGAATTCAACACATTAGTTAATTCCACTGATTCAACTGGACTACTCTCACTGGGGTTAACAATATAATTCAGACCATGTATAAACAACTCTATATCTAGGATTACTCAAAGGGTGTATATATGATACCAATCATTCTGACAAAAGTGCTATATCTATGTTGCATAATTACTGAAAAATGTATCCAGTCCATTAGATCAGTTGTATCCCTAAAGGTTGTTGAATTACGAGACTTCCAGAATCCCTGTGTAGTTTGAGTCATCTGAGAACTTGTCCAACAACATCAAGGAACCTACTTGTTAGGATACATAATATGCTACATAATATTTTTATTTATAATTTATTGACTTGGGTGTCTAAATATATTAGGGTTTTTCCACAGTCCTTAAAATTTTGATATCAGGAGCAAGAACTGGGAAAATAAGAGGGAACTCCATCAATTCTAGATTTTACTTCACTACCACCATCATTTATTTATATACTGCTTATCCAAATTATGAGGTAAAAGTATCTCACAAGAACAGTAGCCACAGAATAGCACAAAGAGAACAGGCATTCTACTTTGCAGACACTCAAGGTGTGATTGAGTTTCAATTCTCATCGGCCTCAGTGCAATGCCACTGCTGATGGATGATGAGAGTTGTAGTTTAACAACATTTGAAGTGTAATAGGTTCTCCACTTATATATGATATCATGATCAATTGGCCTAAGAGATTTAATATTATGTGACAAAGAAAATGTGAGTATGCTAATGTGAAAAATACTTGAAAGAGAATCTCTGTTGCACTTGAATACCAGAGAACAACTGAATACCAAGACAATCCAAGTACAACTTCATCATGGCCATTTTCCTAAATAATGTCCCCTACCCTTGCAAATATTAAGGCTAGGGGAAGGTGGCAGAGGAAATGGTTCACACTCCAAAACAGACTATCATATTTTCATGTAAGAGGAGTTCTATAGTCACTATTTACATGGTTGACTGCATTAAGTACATGGAAAAAACGGTTAAGCATCTTATAGATAAGGTTTTTAAATTGGAGGATTGTCTAAATATGAATCAGCATAAAGCCTAATGGCACATCTATATTTACCACTTAGTTCAGTGTGTGTGTGATCACTGATCAGCCCAGCGGTGGCTAAATGCTTCATGGGAGTGATCTGGCTTATCTGGGGAAAGGTCGCCTTAACACCTTACAATACTTTATCAAACACAATGTGAAGGGAGTCCTCCAAGATAAAAGTGAATCTTTTGGAATATCTGCAGAAAGAATGCCACCATCTTCAGAAATGCTTTAAAAGTATGTTGTATAAACCTAGAGATTACTTTCTGAGTCAGAAGTTCTGCTATGTTTGTGCGTAAAGTGAAGAAAAGTCAAAGTGGAGGATCCCTATGAAAGTGATAATGCCATGAATATAAGCCCTCTATTATTTTATCCTAGAGAATATTTTTCCTATCATTTGCAGGCCCTCCAGCACAATTATATGGTTAACTTCTGCTGGAAGTTGACCATAGAATCCACAAATAATTATGTCTGTGAGTGCATAACCTGAAAATATATAGGGATGACTGTGCATGGAACAGGTTGGAGCTGCCAGGGAATGACGAGGAAAATAATCCTGCACTGAAGTTGGACACAATAAAAATATCAATTCAGTGCACACTGGGTGCAAAAATGCAAATTCTATGTGGATATCACAATGAAAAAAGTGACATTTTCAATATCATAGTATCCTTGTAAAATCTTAAATGTAAGTACCACAGAAACTGGTTAGTCATTTTGAGAAAAGAATGCTGGACTATATAGGGCTTTGGTCTGATTTAGCATCATTTTTGTGATGATCTTAAAAACTGTAACTGGGTAGCAATTTGTGGGTGCTTTATTAATTTTTTAAAACATAAGAACAGCTACATTAAAATAGATCTTCAATTTTTTAAAGGCTGAAATATTTTTGTTAGAGAAAATGTTTTTCTGAATTGAAAGGAAATAGGAGTAAGTTACGAGATCTATGTACTATTTCAGATTACATTGATAATATTTAGATGACAGCAGGCAAAGATAGAAAAGCCTGTGTGACCCAGCACATTTGTTTAACTTACTGAAAATTGGCTGAAACCTGAACTGTTTAATTTCACTGCCAATGGTGTAGCCAATTAAAGAGCTTAAGATGTTCATCAGGAGACATGCTTTAGTATTAATGTATTCAGTTTTTAAACACGCAAAGACTACAACTTTGCACAAAGACTACAACTTGGGTGCATGCCATACTGAAGTCAGTAGGACTATTTCTCTAAATACATATCAAACTGAACTGTCACAGTTCACTGTTGGTCTTACTAGGAGGATGTAATCTTTTTATTTCATTATTGTAGGTGAAAATACTCTCAAAAATTGATCTTCCTTTTGTGTGTAAAGTTATGAGTTCTGCATTTTTTATGACTGGAAATTTATCAAAAATGCATCTTACACATAGATTCTTTGCATTAAAATACACTGTTTTATATGCACAAATGGTAGTTTTACCCCAAAATAAAAGGTTTTGATTTTATTTTTTGTATGAATCCCAAGTTGTGGGAGGTGTAAAGATGTTTTTCTTTACATTCCAAAATGGGGGAAAATGTCATAGCAACTGACCATTTTCTTGATATGTCAAATGAGAAAAAAATAGTTGAATATTATTTTTTAAAATAATAATAAATTTTACTTGCTAACCGCCTTTCCTTACAGTTCGAGTTGGAGTAAAAACATGAGTATAAAATGCATAGATAAAAACACATCATTACAAAACATACAACAGAGTACAGAATCAACATATAGAAGTAATATAACATATATATCAACATATAGCGGTAACAGAATGGGAATTAAAAACTTATGAGTCAGGCCTGGGTAGGCCTGATGGGTAGGCCTGATGGAAGAGATAGGTATTTAAGTCTGTTTAAAATTCTGACAGCTCACTTAGCTGTCAGAACTCTTCCAGCAGGTCATTCCACAGTCCTGGACTGGCTGATTAATAGGTCTTCAGGGTGACGGTTGCCAGGTTCTTGCAGGCTGGAGTAAGTGTCCCCCAGAGGACCTCAGTGTCCTAAGGGGCCATGGACTGTGTGGGAGAAGGCGGTTCTGTACATAATCTGGATTCAAACCCAAACCATTTACATTCCATCCCAAGCACATACAGGTTTAAATGAACTATTCAGGCAAGATTTATTTATTTATTTATAACATTTATATGCTGCCCTTCTCACCCCAAAGGAGACTCAGGGCGGAGCACAACATATATACGGCAAACACTCCATGCCAGGACAGAAAATAATTATAAATATACACAAACATTAAAATCATTAATATCTACTTTAAAATCAGCTATTTAAAACAACTCAGGACACCATGCTGGCTCCGGTCAGTGGAGTAGGTTTCCTATTATTGCCTCATTGCACTGCCTCAAAGGCTTGGTCTTACAGCCAGGTCTTTACCATCTTTCTGAACGACAGGAGGAAGGGGTCTGATCTAATCTTGCCAGGGAGGGAGTTCCATAGCTGGGGGGCAATCACTGGGAAGGCCCTGTCTCTCATCCCTGCCAAACGTGCCTGTGACGGTGGTGGGACTGAAAGCAGGGCCTCCCCATAAGACCTTATTCTTCACGGTGGTTTGGAAAAGGAGATGCATTCAGACAGGTAAACTGGGCCAGGGACGTTTTTACTTATATATATATACATTAATTTCTTCAGACATTTTAAAATACTCTCAATTTTAAGCATATAGGATCTTCCAGTCCTGCATCATTTGCCTATGATCATCCAATACTGATGGAAAAGTTTGAAGGTGAATGTAAACCACATTCAGCTGGTTTCGGTAACAGTGAGCTACAAAATCTCCTGATTATGCATGGTTTCTGATCAAATGGATCACTATATTTATCGAAATGTAGTCCTTTTCCAACTATCCCTGTCAACAGAGAGAGGCTGAGGTAAAGACAACAGAGCTGAAGAGTACATCTCTGTTGTCTTACATAATTAAAATTTGGAATGCTTTTTGTGTACAGAAAATGCATGTACCCCAAGTAGAAAGAAAAATAAGAAAATATGAAATTCTACTTTCAAAAACAAACTGTTATAAAGCTAGTGTTCACTACAGTTGCCGGGGGTAGAGGTGGGGGACAGAGCAAGCACATAGATCCATGCATTGAGTTCTATAGATCACAGAGGACTCTGCACACCCCACCTACCAACACACACACAAAGGTACAGTAGAGTCTCACTTATCCAAGCTTCACTTATCCAAAGTTCTGTATTATCCAAGGCAGTCTGCCTTTTAGTAGTCATTGTTTTTGTAGTAAATGTTGCAATATTTTGGTGCTAAATTAGTAAATACAGTAATTACTAGATAACATCACCGTGTATTGAACTGCTTTTTCTGTCAATTTCTTGTAAAACATGGTGTTTTTGTGCTTAATTTGTAAAATCATAATGTAATTTGATGTTTAATGGTCTTTTTTTCTTAATCTCTCCTTATTATCCAAGATTTTAGCTTATCCAAGGTTCTGCCAGCCTGTTTATCTTGGATAAGTGAAACTCTACTGTACTTTAGAATATGAAAGAGCTTGTAGATTCAAATATGGCATGGGGATTTTGTTCTTAAAAATAATATATCAAGCATAGAGTGTTTGGAGGTCTTTGGGGTCCCTACAGTAGATGTTCAGGTGACATCCTTGTACTTCTTAAAAATCCCTCTCATAAGTGCTACTGATTGACTGATATGGCTATGTTGTAGTACAGTATATTTTCTCTTCAGCAGTGTAATGATGCACAAATGAAACTATTTACCTTTGAAATCAGCTTAGTAATGCACATGATTAAGAAGTCACAGTTCAGATTCAATATAAATTCTGAATATTGGCTCTTAGTTTCCCTAAGGGCAAAGGTTGCTGGAAAACCTGCTAATATATAAAATCTACCTCAGATTAAAGGGCAATTGAAAATATTCCATGAAGTCAAATGTAAAGTTTTCTTACATGAATGATTAAATCACTGAAGTAAAGAACTAGTGCAGAACACTGAAATATCATATAGTTTTACATATCTTACAGTAATAAATGTTTCATTTCTCTGTAATGTCCGGCAACTAATTTTCTTAAAATTGATACCAAGAAGACTTTGCTTCCCCATTGCACCTGGATTTTTTGTACTTCGGGATCTCTTCAAAACACTGATAATCCACCCATGATAACTGCCCTTCATCAAAATGATATTTATTTAAAACTGGAAAGCTCAGTATCTTACTTTTGAAATGTTTCCACTGACACCCATTATAATGCTAATGAAAAATTCTTTATAATTTTAACAATAACTCCATATGCCTTCTGCACAACTCATTTTTTTTTTTGCTTTACAGAGAACAATAGTTTTCATTAATTCCCCTCCCTATTAATGGGACTTTCTGTTATCCAATACACTTTTATAGAAGGCACACAAGACCACTATCTATGGATGGGTGCCAGTTAATAGCAACACTTTTAATGCTTTACTAAGCACAATTTGCAACTTGATTTCTTATGCAAAAATAATATTTAAAGTCTCAGTAAGCTATTCTCTCACTAAATCACATTTTTATTTCTTCAACTACAGGTAGAACAATGTTTTATTGTTATGGGTCTAAAGGAAATGTTTTAAAATCCTCTTTTTCTTTGAATGACTTCTACTATATCACAATGTAATTTCTTCAAACATTTGTCAAAAACAGTACAAGTTCTCCCTGCCTAGGTATTCAAAATACAATCTGTACAACCAGTCTACTGTTTGAACACAGTGTTAACATACAACATCAGAACAGCATTCACAACGCTGTACTGGAATAAGCAATAGCAAGAGGGTACTTTCTGAACAAATCATTTTTTAATAAAAAAGGTAACTTCCCAGCTGCTGACTAAAAGGGAAGATATTTCAAAATATCTCCTACACAATTCTTGTGTTTTTGGTTCCTTAATTTTCTGTAAGTGTTCAAGAGGATTTTGTAAATATCGCTTTCAAGTTGGTGTCATAGGTTTTGTTCAGATTTAGTCAAAGAGAAACTTGATCAACAGTGCATTTTAATACAAGAAAGATATATGCTTTGGATAGAGGATTGTAAATTACTTTTTGTAAAGCATTGTGCTCACTCTCCATGCAAAATTGGAAGAGGCAAAAATCATCTAACTAAAAAGAAAAATGCATCCCATGAAAAACTCTTGTGTGATAGGTATTTATAACAAATAACATCAAAGCTTTTCTCTTGTTTGCTAATATTAATATTTGTGAAAGCACCAATTTATAATTTTATTGCTATGGTATTTTTAAAAAATACCCTTATTAGTAAATGACTGCCAGCAAATGGAATTATCATGCACTGCTTCAAATTCACCGAATAACAAGCCACCTTAATACATTGGCAAATTAATTTTATTATAGCAAAGAACTATTGAAATTTTTCCTGTTGGCAATCGTTTTTTAAAAAACTTTAAAAAGGGCAGTTTTTCATCCCACATTTTGCCAATTTAAATAACATGCAAGTACATCAGAATTAAATGTTCTTTCTGTCAACTCAGTAACCTAGTTGTAGTTATATAAGAGAGCTGGGGGAAATCACATCATCCTTTACCCTACAGCCGGATGCCGAACTGTACCAGTAGTCTCATAACTCATTTTCATTTGGCTGGAAAAGTGGCAGACAAGATGCTTAGGTAGAGGTGCCCTGCATTATGGTCAAATTACAGAAAAGCTAAGATTGGCTTCAGCCAATAGTTTCTCTTTGGCAAAATCCATACTATAAAATTGGTCAGGGCAACCACCACTGCTTTCTGTTGGACTTGATCTTATCCTTCCAACATAGAGAAGTGGCAAGACACTGATTACAGAATTATCCATTGCTGTTGGTTCTTGCTTTCTTTCTTTCTGTCTGTCCCTCTTGTATTTCTAGTTAACTTTGGATTTTCTGACAGGAGCTGAATTGCAGCTTGGGTTTGGAGTTTTCATCACTGTTTCTGTCGGGGGCCCTATTACACTACACAGTTAAACCATTATGATTCCCCTTTAACTGCCATGGTGACATCCTATGGAATCCTCAGGTCAGTAGTTTAGTGAGACATTAAGACACTCTGGCTGATATTTCTAACTATTCATTGCTAAATGTCAAATCTCAGGATTCCACAGAA
This sequence comes from Anolis carolinensis, assembly GCF_035594765.1. NCBI lineage: Eukaryota > Metazoa > Chordata > Lepidosauria > Squamata > Anolidae > Anolis > Anolis carolinensis. Next base: position 141,256,760 of record NC_085845.1, read on the forward strand.
TGTTTATGCAGTAGTTAAAGTGGAATCATAGTGCAATAATTATTCATATTAAGAGCCCCAGATGTCTCAGACCGACTAATACTATGACATTTGAACTCTGGTCTCTCTGTGCCATATTCCTGCTAGTATTGATTCTTCCAGTGCTCTGATCATGCAAGAAGAGTGGGTTATAAAACTAGGGTGGGCAAGGCACCCTAGTAAAGAGGTAATCTGAGGAAGTGAGTATAATTGGGCAGAATTTCAGTGAGAACAAAATAAGATGGAAGATTGCAAACATAAATGTTTTGACTCACTGTGATAATTTCCCAGCTGGATTTGCCTTTCAGGAATTAAAGTTCAGACTGTTTCCTTGCTGCATTACAATCCCATAATACCACTTGACATAGATTTTTACTTGACAAACTCAGATGAAGAGCTGAAGGAATATATAATCAAGAAATAGAAGGAACGGACACTTAACATATATACTCATGTATAATTGACCTCATGCATAAGTCAAGGGCAGGTTTGGGGCCAAAATTATGGATTTTGATATGATCCGTGAGTAAGTCGAAGGTAATTTCACCGTTTTCCCACCCAGAGATTCAAAAAGGCCAGAAGTAGCACTGCAGTGTAGCGAGTAGAAGGTGCCAGTGCTTCTGTTCCTGGGATGGAGAACAAAAGCTCTTGTCTTTCACCACTTTACTCAGAAAAGGGAATGGTTCCTCTAGCAATAGTTAAGATACATTATACACACTGACCCATGGATAAGTAGACCCAGGTTTTGGGAGTTGATTTTTTGACTAAAATTTCTAGACATATACATGAATATATAAATAAATCAAGACTCCAATAGAACTATGAGATAGTAAAATGTCTTTTGTGTATTAAAATGCTTCCGTTTATCTTGGAACTTAGAGCAACAAGGTTTAAATAGCCAGGTAGTTGTATTTGTTTATTTCTCCGGTAATTAAAATACAGCTACATTGCATTACAATGGTAACATAATCAGTGGCAAATTCAATCCTTATGCAATGTAACAAAAAAAAATTGGCTTGTGGTCATTGAAAGGACGATGAGGTTGGCAAAAAGGGTGTACAGTGTTCCCTCACTACTTTGCAGTTCACTTTTAGCGGATTTGCTGTTTCACAGTTTTTCAATAAACTCTAAAAGACTATTATAAATCATTAAAAAATTACAATTTACAGCCTAAGGAAGGGAGGAAGGAGAAGCCAAAGGGAGAGAAAAGGCGCCCAAGCGTCAACAGGAGGAGAAGGAGGCGATTTATCAACACACGATTGGTTGATAAAGACTTAAAATAGTGTATAACTACTAAAATAATGTATAAACATTAAAATAAATATAGTGTCCCTACTTCGTGGATTTTCGGGTGGTCCTGGAACCTAACCCCCATGTAAGTGAGGGAACACTGTATTTTGTTGCCATAACTTGCATCATCAGGTGGTTATTTGAAGTAACTTAAAACTGTAATTGTAATTACTGGATCATGAAACTAATATGATCACCTTTCAAGCGCTCATGTATGGACATTATTATTATACCCTCTTTTAAACATTTCATCTTTATTTCTTTGAGTCATGCTTACAAACATCTTCCCATTCCCTTAATTGTCATGCTATGCTAGATGCAACAACCACTTCTGGTATCTAGATATATTTTAAAGCAGTCTAATAGAATGTGGTAAGCAATTAGTGCAGCTTCAACGTGTACTTTTATTTAGCAACTTCTGAATATTTCATAAATGCTCTTTTGGTACAACTTTTCACAGACTAACAATACCTGTAGTTTCTACATCAAAAATCCCTATGTTATGCAAAGTGAGACTATCACTGCCAGCTGCATATTAATGGTTACTGCTAAAGAATATACCATATACAATATAGGTAGATAAAGGTTTAGCAATCTCACCAATATATTTCATGTATTTCATCTACAATTGATACCCATTCCCAAGTGTTGTGTGTCCTAGAATACCGCACTGAAATGTTTCTGCAGAGGTATATCCTTGCAACATGTTATGAAAAACTCTATAGTTGTATATGATGTTCTTGTTGTGCTTGATACATATCATTCTAAACTCTTGGGTGTGATTTGCTGCAAATATGTTATAATTAAGATTCCAAGACAGCACACTGTTACCTAAATCGAGTGAAATGAATACCTTAACATACTGAAAGCTTCTGATACTTAAAAATGCGTATCTGATGTCCATGCAATTCTTAGTAGGTCATTATACATTACAGGTAAGACACAACAGAAAAGAAGGAGCAGCTTGTACGCTAAATCCAATTGATTATTCAAGTATACAGGAGACAAATTTAATCAACAGGATCTGCATAAACTGAGGTGGGAGGAATCTTCAAATCTCATGACCAGTTTGTATGGATTATCCTTTAACTTGCAATAACTCCATTACATGCTGGTTTCATAGATTTACAATAAAAATACTGGTTCTATTTAGTCACCTACATAATTTTGTCAAGGATTTGTTTTACAAAAATGGAATACCATATTTCACTTATTCTAAGACACACTCCCCTCCATGATGTTCAAATTAAAGTGGGGCATCCTAGAACTGAAAATATTTATCTCCTCACCTCCCTTAATTGGAGTTCCAAAATTGGGCTGTTATAAAACTATCTTAACATCTTAAAATCTATGAAATATAGAAAGGGGGCATTTTTCATGCAACTCAAGTATTTCATGCAACCCAATGCATTTCAGCCCCAGTGATTTTAACAAATAAAACAGGTGATTCGAGTTGCAATAAGTTTTATCAACAGTATGCTGCTAATGATACAAAATAAAGGTTAAGAATGAAGGATGAAATATTCTATATATTTATGTAGCTTGAATTACAGACTTCAGAAGAAATTAGGCAGCCTAATTGTACTGGGTTCCATACACCTACATTCAGGTGTACACATTGTGTTCTCAAGACTTAAACAACATATGAATGAATACAAAACAGTGCTTTTGCAGAGTGCATAGCTACAGATCTTCACATTTAAAGAAATTTTGATATGATCCGTAAGTCTTACCTAAACACTCAATAATCAATTACAAATAGAGTTGACTCTCTGCATTTACAAATTCGACTTTTGTGAATTTGATACAAAAATATTATTTCTAGGAATCTCTAAGTCTTCCGTAGTCAACTTCTACTGTATGGGATATAATGATATCATGAATTGCATGATGTCTGGCATAAGATTAATGTTATTCGCTCTTGATGGTTGTAGCTTTCATGAAGCATTCTTCAAGTACCTCTTTGGACATTCTAGTAAGGTTCAAATAAATGTTATACTTTTCAACCACATGTTATTTCCAGAAGCAAAACAGACACAAAGAGCACTGGAGGGTGCTATCTTATGGATGGAAGATGTGTAAAATTTAAAGAGGGAAGTAGAAACAATAGGAGGGAGGAAGGTAGGAAGGGGTGAGGGAGGGAGGAAGGGAGGGGAACAAGATGGGTGAAGTAAAGAGAATGAGTTTTTTATCCATATTCCATCATGAAAAACTCTATTGGCAGGTGGAAATACGAGCAATGGCACTCAAACACATAACATACAATGTACCCAAATATTTAGAAGTTCTTTCAACTGATGCAAAATGAAAACAAATAACGTGGATCAAGCAAAACTGAGCTTCATGATACCGAGACCTATCCCCACAATGTATCCCTAGTGCCCATCCACCTACAGTGTGAGAAACACAAAACAGGCTCTTACTCATATAATTATTAGAGGGGTTTTTTTAAAGAAAAAGAAAACACGTAGGACTTTCTCCTGTTGTTTTCATTCTTCTCCCTGCATCTGCACACAAAGGGATGGATAAGGTGTATACACGTATTTTTCACAATTACAGGAAACACAGAGGAATTTAGAAATAGCTGGGGAACACCTGCCCCTTTCCTGCTTTAATGCCTGCTGTAAATGACAAAAGATCTCCCTCTGCTCTTTTCCCTTTATCCCTCTAACAAACATAGATGGAAAAACTCATACAAAACTTGCAGGAAACATGGTGCGGGGAACAGAAATATCAGGTATTCTTGACGCTGCTTTGGCCATTTTACAAAGTTGCCTAGAAATCAAGGAAAGACACTCAAACCTTCTAGGTTTGATGGAAAGAGTGAGAGAGTGTGGCAAGATTTTTCCTGGCTTGTAGGAAGTGCTGGAGATGGACAGAAACAGATACTTTCCTGAAACACCTGCTGTCTCTTTCCCTTGGCAATGATTCCTGGAAAGGAGGGGAGTGTTTAATTCTCCTTTCAGTTTTTAGCAAGCACGTTGGGTTTGAAATATACTTTATGGCTTCCCCCCTCTCACTTCAATTGAATAAAAAAAGAAAGAGCAAGAATTTTTCAGATTTTTTAAAACTCATCGACACCTCTGTGTAAGTTATATCAGGCTACCTCTTTCTCCAACCCTGTGTGTGCCACAGGAACTGGAGTGGAATTAGCAGCAAGATTAGATATACACTTCACTGCCAAGCCAAGCCAGTATTTGTGGGCCCCTGATGATGCCTCTCCTATTTAACAACCCTACTTTAGCAGATGGTGCATCTGATGAATTAGGGGTTGCCTCTGAAAGCTCATGCTAATATAAATTAAGGCTGGTGCTTTTACTGTAGCCAATTTGTGCTATAATAAATTAAGACCAGCACATTTTTGAACTGCAAGAAGAATTGCTATGGAGTAAACATGGCCATTGCCAGTGAACACAACGTATTTTCCTGCACAGTCCTGTTTACTGGAAAGACTGAATACAGAAAACTGGAGTCTCAATGCAGACTGAACCTTTCCAGATTGCTGTAAAATGAGCATCCAGTACAGCATAGTCTAATATAGATCTTAATAAAATAAAGTATGCTGAAAGTTTAGGCTACATTCATTAAACAGTGATGGCTCAATCTTTTTTGGGAGGGGTGGGAGACTTGCACAAGATGGACTTAGCTGGCCCTCTTCCTGGCATATAATCCAGAATATCAAGGCAGAAAATCCCACAATATCTGCTTTGAACTAAGTTATCTGAGTCCACACTGCCATATATTCCAGTTCAAAGCAAAAAATGGGGGGTTTAATTGAGCTAAGTTTAGCAATCTCTTCTTCAATTCTATTGGTATTGCCTATACACTAGTTTTCTCCCTTGGAGCCCCACGGGCAGCATTACCCAGAGGGAGACAATGAGGAAAGCAGACACTGCTGCTCCTCTCCTTGCTCTTGTCAATATTTACTTGCTCAGTGGGAACAAATCAACAGGCACTGACAGCACTGAAAGAGGAAGAAACAAGCTGAGAGCCCACCCTAATGATTTGCTCTATTTGGGGTGTAGGATTTGGTACAGTATTCCAGTTGTGGCAATATTTCAACTGCTCCCATCTTAGGCCCCTTACACACAGTGGTATAACATCCACATATCACAGTGTGGACTCAGATAACCCAGTTCAAAGCAGATATTGTGGATTATCTGCCTCAAAATTCTGTGTTATATTACTGTGTTTTTTTAATTTGTTGTAAGCCACTTTGGGAAAAGGTTGGGACAAAAATATGACCGATGATTATGATATTTTTACTTTAAAAAAAACAAACCATTGATTTATGGGCTGTCATAATGTTGTTTATTTGTTTGTGTGTTTTTTGTTTTTTTTTTGCTACTGGAACACAAATCTTACAAGATGATTAACAAGTATAAATTAAATTCTATAACCTAACTAGTGTGATGTAGTACTTTGAGTATTGGACTAGGATTCTCAGACCTCAAATTTTAAATCCACACTTTGCCATGGAAACCTGCTGGATGGCACTATCTCTCAAATCTGTTGGCTTTGACTCGGTCCGGATTAAGGTTTATGTGCAAGGTTTTTGTGGACGAATGGTTTAAGTATTTTTATTGTACTGTTTTAAATGTATTTATTGTATTATGCTAAATTGATTGTTTTAATTGATATGTTTTATTTTTTGTACTATATACGGCATTGAATTTTGCCAGATTGTGAGCCGCCCTGAGTCCCTTCGGGTGAGAAGGGCGGCATAGAAATGATGGAAATAAATAAATAAATAAATATGTGGATGATGTCATAGAATCAAAGAGACCACCAAGACATCCAGTCCAATTCCCTGACATGCAGGAACACATAATCAAAACATTCCAAACAGATGGCCATGCAGGCTCTGTTTAAAAACCTCCAGAGAAGAAGACTCCACCACCCTGCAAGGCAACATGTTCCACTATTGAATAGCTCTGACTGATCATCAGGAAGTTCTTCCTAACATTTAGGTAGAACCTCTTTTCCTGCAAATTGCATCCATTATTCAGTGTCCAAGTCTCTGTATCCCAGGGCATTTAATGCAGTTTGAAGACAGCTTGACAGTGTGGTGTTTGTAAGATAAATGCACATACGCATGCTACATAACACTTCAAGGGCTTTCAACCAAGAAAACCAGTCTGAGAATTTGATTCCCAAGCTAGTGTAGCTGGCATAGGGAAGACCTTTGCCAACTCCACTGAGGGAGATCAGCCCTGTTGGAAAAAGACTGCCAGAACTATTTCCAAGGAGGTGGGGCTGCCCTAGAGAGCAGCTCGCCCAGCTTAGCTCACTTTGAGCCTTTTTGTTGACCTGCCCTCCTGCCCATTAACTGTATAATATGTTGGTCTCCAATTAAGGCCAGGTAGGAATTCCCCCCCCCCCATGTTCTGGGGTGGGTTTTTCACCTACCCTACTGTTTTTAAGGGCAAATTGGGAGCAGGTGGCTTTAAATAGGCAACCCTGCTGAAATCAGACATAGGTTTACATTTGGTGTACACCTAAGGCACCTCTTTGTGGTGTGGCCCAGAAACGGAAACCTTCACCTGTGTTTACGTAACCAGGTGAGGGCGAATGGAAGTGGCCTTGAAACAGGGATAGTTCTGGCTCCGTAAAATCCTTTGGACTTGTACATTTCTTTGTACATTTTCCTGAGCGGTTGTCCTGGAGATGTTAAAGTTGATAATATCCGGGGGCCCAGATGTTTTGCCCAGCTTAGCCGAAAGGCAGGTCAGCGAGGGCCACTAGCTCAGCTTAGAATGCACACCAGGTTCATGCCCCTTTAGTTATATGTTCCAAGTAACAAAAAGTTAATTCAGGTAATGTTTTAAATAAAAGTTGCCTGTATTTCAATTCACATTGTTGCCTGGTATTTTATTACTTTGGTGGGATAGCAATAGTCTGAAATAGAGCCATTAATGTGCATCAGCATGCTGTAGTATGAACCATGTCACACATTGAAAGCAATTTAAGAATGGGGTGCTCTGGTAGTCTGCACATGCCAAGTTGCAGATGTGGATCCTGGAACCAGTTTGAGGCCAGGCTCTGCTGTGGTATAAGTACCATTCAAGCCTTGAAGTAGATCCAGAACTTTAAGGTCATCTATCTAATCAGCCATACACAGAAACCAATTCCTTCTCTGCTAATTCCACACTTACCTAAGTCATCAATGTAGAGGTGCCCAAATCACGAGAGAATAGAAAACAAACTTGCCTCATCCTCAATATGACATCCTTTTAAAATGTCAACTAGTATGTTCGGTAATACTTAGCATTATGTAATAACAAAACAAGACCGAACAGTATTCCCCATAACTACATTCCCCATTGCTTATGGGGCATGGCTGGCATGACATGCATAATGCAAAGCACACTTTAACACATTACTTAACACATTTCAGTGCTCTTGCTTCTTTCATTTTTTACAATTACTTGAGATTGGGAAACTCCGGAATAACAAGACCTTGGAAGGAAGGAAGAGCATAAACATTTCAGTTTAGAGATATATTTTTTTTGCATCAATACTTAGCTTTATGAAAGTCCTAAGTCAACTGTAGACTAAACATAAACATGCACACCTATTTGTTATAGTTAAAAATTAAGAAGTGTCTATGAGATATTCCTGTGCAGATATTTCTTTTGATAACAACACAAGTTAGTATTCTTAGCCATCTGACTACAGCCAGAGAACTGACATTGTTACTGAATGGAAATAAAGGAAATGGCGGAGAATTCATCCTCAAGCTTGGATTAATCTTTGTGAGAAGCAGGGATTTAAATATCAGTCCACCAGTACATACACAAAAAGTCTTAAACTTTCACTTAGTCTAAATATGAATCTCGAAGAAGCATTTTCTCCTTCAATTGTGCCCCTATTCTTTTTTTAAAAAAAAAGAAACTAACACATTTTATCATTGCTTTAAACTAATCACAGTGTCCCATAAGTATTTTCAGTGAAATTTGGGAGAGCACATAATCAGAAATTATACTATGATATGTTGTACTCTTGTTCTCAGGGCCATTCTTTTTGAAAACACAGCTGTCCCCATTGGCCAAAATAACCTCAGTCTTACCTTCTTAAGAGATGTACAAACACAGAGAGTTGCTAAAATCTCACCAACACAATTTTGTAGGGGACAAATGGTCACATGAAAGCAAAGAAGTATTTTCAACTCCAGTTTGAACTGGCACCCATATTAGATGACAAAATTACATAGTCTATTCAAATACAGTTACCCATACTGAGGTTCTGCATCCTGTCCAAATCAAAATGATGTTTTAGATCTTCAAAACCCCACAGAGATGGGAAACAGGCTACTTTAAAGTCTAACTTCTTCTACACTTTTGTTTGTATAGTGAAACCTTCCTCACTGTTAAGAGGTTTTACCCGTTTGTGACCTAAGCCCCATTAGAACCAGCCCTGCTATCTATCTATGTCTGAGGTTTTCTATTTTATTAGTCAACCTGAGACTTTGTATCCAAAATATATGAAATATGTAATATTTTCTCCAACCAATTTACAGACGAGTGAAAACACACACTATGTATTCAAGTGTTTTTTCCTGTTTTGAATAGCCTTTTTTGCACTTAAGAAACATCTTGTATCCTAGAACAGAGACCAAATACATTCAAAAACCTCTATTATGATATACGTTTCATAACCATTTATGAATATACATTTATGTACATAGTATGTTTGCTCTATAATGCATAGTTTTGCTTTTACAATTAACTGAGCTATTCAGTGTACTGAGTATATAATTTTGCTGAAGAGTTGGAAAGAAAAACAAGCCACTTACAGATTTATTGTAATCTATTTTTATATTTCAAGTAAATAATGGTAGCTTTGAAATAGAAAATATACTTGTAGAAGACATGAATACCTGTTAAGTTCCGACTTCTGAGTAGAAAAGGCTAACAAAATACAACAATCTAATCCATCTGGTGATAAAACCTAAATACAGAGGAAAAACCTATTTAATGATATCAACAGGAATGATTTTGTTTTAAGTGCACTGGGATTTGGCTCTGCCATGGAAGTGCTTACAAATGGAGAACACTGGATATGTTGAAATTTCAGTGAAATGACACTTCTAAGATTAATTCTTTAATTACAAGTTATCCCATTCCTTACCACAAATGATAATTTCAAAATATACATATGCAAATTATTTTAAGTACTTGCATAGTGTTTTCGAATCTCTAGAATGCTTTACAACTTGTATTTTATTTAATCTCCTGGCACTTCTCAATGTGCATATCTGTGAATTAATTTGCATCATTTTGCTAATAAAATCCAGAAATGACCAAATCAGGACATAAAACAAGGCAAAGAGATCAAACTTTAACACACTACTTGTTGTAAAACTAATGGCCTCAAGTCAACAGAGGGTTAAAATATATTTTTGCTTGTTAGGAAAATCCCCAGATTTTTCAGGTACCTATACAAGATTGTTCTAACATACCTAGATGGTCATAATTCACCAGTACTATACATTACTTCAGCACATTTTACCATTAATTTAGTGAGGTAACCCCAGGTCACATCAACCTTATGTTCTCAAACCACACTCAAGACTGTCATCTCACAGAGCTAATAGACATTCAGCATTACAGAACTTTAATGCAAACATACATCTCAGTCTTTGAAAAGTTCTTCCCTAGTCATTCCTCCCATCAAACCTTTTGATTTATTCACCCTTTCCTAAGTGTTCTGCACCATCCAACACATGGAACTCTACTTCTGAGTTTCCCCTCTTTGAAAGACCTCTGTCTCTTGGGTTCACTATCAAAAAAGCTGATCAATAAAGCTTCCCTCAGTCTGACTACTCCTTTTGACTACATGTTTCTCCTTGGGAACAGCCTTGGCAGCTGGGGCAGGTTGACTGCTTATTTCCTTCAAGACTGTATGAGTAGCATAAGCAAAAGTTGGGTGCCCCCACTTCTAGTGCTGCTTTGGTTCCTTACGGGCAATCTTGTGGCTCACTCTTCCCTAACATAGTCAACAGAGTTTGGAAAAAAAATTGACATTTTTTTTCTCTAGCAGCATTGCAAACCCATCTCAGCAGATATTTTGATGTTCACCTTTCTCCCTTGTCTTGTTTCCACAAAATGGAGGAAGCAAGATGAGAGAGGCTGCCTGAACATAAAGCTGAGCAGGTTTGCAAAGGAAAACTCAGTTCTGATCTAATAGATGTACCAATAGTAGAAGGCAAAAAGTATACCATCTTGTCAAAGGAAATAAAAACGGACATGTTTTATTTCATTTGTTTGCTTGAGATGAAAGATTTTCTTGACAGTACCTAAAGAAAGGCACATTGATGTTCCCTTCATTCTCCTTCACTCTCCATTTACTTGCCATTGAGGGCCTTTCCTCAACTGCAATCTGTGGCATTTCTTTCACAAAGCCATTCTAGTTTTATTCCCCTTAAAGATGCACTAATTGTTGGAGATAAACATTTCTGCTCTGTGGTTAGAATGTGCACAGTTAGTCTTTGTGATTCCACAGATTACTGATCAGTGACTTGAAAGTGCTTAAAGATAAACACGAGGCACTCTTTTTAATTATTCATAGTTCTCCCTGTCAATTGAGTATCCATTGTTACACATCTCTATCTGTTTAGGAATACAATCAGTTACACCTTCATATTTATGGATTCTGCATCCACAGATTCAGCAATCCACTGTTTGAAAACGTTCAAAACAAGTTCCAAAAAGCAAGCCTTGATTTTGTCATTATATATCAAAAGTGTCATTATACTACACCACTGAATATAATAGGACTTGAAAATCCATTGATGTATCTTGGAACCAAACCCCAGCAGATACCAAGGCCTACGTAAGTCACTGAACTGTACCATGTTCTTGAGGTCAAATCTGAGCCACAACTAGAAATTGAAAGCAGAGGCATTATTATTCCTCATGAAAAGCAACTGTCTTGGGTTTTCCATTTGATTTCCCCAGCAGTAAGGTTTCAACCAGACTACATAGGGGGATGGGTGAGAATGGGAGAGGACTACCTACTGGGGGTCTATCTGCACTGACAGATTTAACCCAAAATGGGTGAGGGGGGGTTGTGCCTGAGCCATGGTGATTACGTGACCCATGGACTAATGTGGGTTAACGCAGCCCAAGGCCACTTAACATGCCTTGAACTGAATTAACAGAAGTTGTGGGATACTCTGGAATTTCCTGAAAACTCCAGAGTAAGCTGTGACTTGGGTACATGTAATCTGCTATGCCACCTCCTGCAGCTGGTTATACTACCATCCCAATTTGGGAATGGCACCTTCCTTGCCCTGTCGATCTGGTATTTTCAGTGCCCACTAGATACCAAAATGGTAACAGATACCGCCTGGCCCCTGGAGTGAGAATATCCAGAGTGAAGAGCTGATTAGAAAAGGGAAAGGAGGGAGAAATTCCTCCCCCCCTCCCTCCCCTTTGCATCATCTCGTTGCTCTGGATATCTGAGCAGTTTCCAGCACCATTTTCATATTGATGGGTGCTGCAAACACCACATTGATGGAGAAAAGATAAGGGTCACAGGAGTGTGATGCCAAACCAGTTCTGTCACTGCTTGGCCATACAGCACAACAGACTACATGGCAAAGCCTAGGGCCATGTTGTGCAGTCACCATTCACCTCCCAAGCTGGCTCAGATGCATGGAGTATAGCCTCCAACAATGCTGAGCTAGATTATTGGATCAGCTTTACCATTTCTGACCTATCAAGATGGACTAAGCATCAGCTGATAGATCAGAAACTACTGGATTGGTTCTCCCTTTTTATTTTAAGAAAGCTAAAGCATTCTGGTGCATTATAGAACAGCATTAAATCTGATTTGTATGACCATCACAACATTAAGAAAGTTGCCTGGGTTATCTTGTTTTTTCTTCTCCTTCTGTCATATCTTTAGACTGTAAGATTGAGGGTAAGGACTGCCTAATAATAATAATATCTTATCTCATTTTTATTTGTAAGTAAACTGTTCTGAGAGCTTACTAGTCTTTGTGGAGGTATAAATACTGTACATTTAAAAAAAACCTCATAATAAATTGAGAATTATCAGCAGATAACTTGATTTAATTCAGTGATTAGGTTTTCCCGTTAGCGAATATCACAATTTATATCACCTTGATTCAATTGCCAAACTTGATAAGAGGCACCCCTGATAAATCAATGTCACTTGTCCCTCCATAAATAGCATCAAACCTGGGAAGAAAACTCAAAATTATGCACATGTTCCTTGGAGAGCACTGCATCTTTTTTTTTAATTATTCGGATCATACAAGTAAAATATAACAGATTCACATTTTCTCACATGAATGTTTAGAAAACAACAAAAGTGGCATATACAAATATATACACATCATATATACTTGCCCCCTTCCAGTGTTACCTATTGTCTTCTATTCTCCTATAATATCCATCTCTTTTATACTGTTTTCCACCCTCCTCCTCCCTTTCCCTTTCATGTTTCTTGGAGAGCACTGCATCCTTTTTTAAAAAAATATTTGGATCATACAAGTAAAATATAACATATCTACATTTGCTCACAAGAATGTTTAGAAAACAAAAGTGGCGCATATATATATATATATATATATATATATATATATATATATTCCATATATACTCGCCCCCTCCGGGGTCACCTACTGTCTCTTCTCCTACTTATATCCATCCCTTTCTCACTGTTTTCCCCCTCCCCTTTTCTTTCACTCCTCTCCCTCTAGGAACAGTCATACATTTTCTTTATCTTTCATTCTATTTCTTTGATCATAAGAATAGTCTGGTTCAGTTCCTTGTATTTTCTATTTCCCTTTACTTTGGCTATCAGATCTTCACTTTTCCCTTCCCATTTCCCTCTAGGATATCCATTAATGCATCTCCATTCAGTCCTGTTTTCACCACTTCATCCAAATCATCAGATAATCCCTGCCCACAGTACTTTTATCTAATCTGGATTATGCCTCATCTTATTTGCCCACATTCATCGATTTAGACTTCATCTAGATCCTTTATGAAGTAGTTGTAGAGAATACATACCAACACAAGCATAGATACTAGTTTTAAAAACCATATCATTATTTATAATCTGCTCTCAAATGATTCATGGATACTTGAAGCTATTCATAACCTTTAATACTTTAACCAATGTGTGAAGAAAGATGCAAGCGTATTACACTTCTGATGTTAAATACATGGAAGTGAAAGGTAGATTCTTTGTGGTGGTTCTGAAAGATTTTTCCAAGATCCAGTCCAAGCTTTCTACATGGGAGATGAGAGGATTTACATTGACCCTGTATAATGCTACTCGCCTTACACTTTTGTCCTGAGAAAGCATTGGCAGCCTTAATGACTTTTGCAACAAACATCTTTCAAAAAAACCTAAGACAGGAAAGAAATTATTGTGGGAGATGTTTGTCAAGCAATTTGGGTCCTAAGTCTTTTTTGTGTCCTACCATGGGAGAAAGGTGGCATGCAAATGCAGTAAATAAATAAGCACATTGTGGAAAATTTCAATAATCTCTTGAGGATTATTAGGGGGATGAAATGTATGCCAGCTTGTTTAACCTAATACAAACAAAGACTAGGATACAAAGACTTGAGCATTGCATCAAAAAAGTAACCAAATTCAGTTGATTTTTTGTGTGTGAGCAATCTCTTTTTCTTCTTTTTCTTCTTTCTAGTATTTGTTCCACATTTCGCAGGGCCCGCTTTTTTCTGACTATTAAATGCTCTAATATTTAACTGCTTCAGTCTGTATCTACCGTACTCATCGTGTTTTCCCAACACACTCCCCAAAACAATGTGGATGTAGTAACAAGGCTTCCACTCGACTGTACTGTATAGGAATCAAACAAAATGTGAATACATTTTTCCATCTGGTTACTTTAAAAAAAACAACTTTACCTTGAAATATCATTGTGAGCATGTCAAAGGACATGCTCACATATTGTATGCTATTGAGAAATAAAGAACTAAGGACCCCTTTACATAGGGCATTTTTGCCCTGTTTTACCACCTTTATGTGTGGTTTGGACAGGGCCTGCTGTGCACATGGCAGGACACATGGCAGTGTGTCAAAAGGCATTTCCTCTGACACTACAGGATGGAATGTTTTGTTTGGGTAACTCCAATGGAGCTACCCACATTTTCCTTCCCTTTTTGCCATGTGATGGGGGGGAGGGAAAGGGTGCCAACGCACCTTGTCCTGTCCTCACCATGTGATGAGGGGAGGAGGGAGGGCATACGGGGTGCCACGAGCCGCCCTGCATGCCTTCCCTTTAGCAATGCAATGGCACAGCCTGAAAAGGCCATATGAAGAGGTGGTTATACTACTTGATATGTTTATATTCTAAAATACTTCACTATTTATATATAGAAATAATGTTTATACATCTTCCGCTCTGACTGTATGTCAGTGGTTTTCAACCTGGGATCCCCGGATGTTTTGGCCTTCAACTCCCAGAAATCTTAACTGCTGGTAAACTAGCTGGGATTTCTGGGAGTTGTAGACCAAAAATATCTGGGGACCCCAGGCTGAGAACCACTGCTCTATATAGATCTGCATTTAATTCCAAAACTTTGTACCGTCTCTTTGCTTCATTAGAGAAAAAGGTTTGTAACAGGGTTATTATCCAAACCTTCCTCATATTATCCTGAACATTTTTGGGTCTTCAAAAAATCTTAGAAAACATTCTATTTGTACCTCTACTAAATTTTTGAAGGAGTTTCTTCTATAACTTCAGGGACTTGACCCTTCTTGCACTTACTTCTTTTAACAACTTCATAGAATTTTCCTTATGTAACTTCAAATTCTTCCACAGCCACTTCCTGTCATCTCTCTGTCTTCCTTGACTAGATGTAAGAAGATAGTTTATTTTACCATAGGACACTATTATCTTATATGAGATGTTAATGAAGCATTATGAAGACCGACACTGTTTTGTCAAATCAAAAATGTAATCTAGGCCTATGTCTCTCCTCCTCAACATTAACAATTTTTTCCTTATGCCATTGGGCTTTTTCTTTGATGCTGCTCTTATAATTCAGCATCTTAATAAAAATAGTCTGCTGTCTCAGCCTCCTCTTCTGTTTTGCTTACTTCTTACTTTCCATGTTTGCAGAAACTATCAATGTATCATCATTAAAGTAGCCAGTTTCACTTACATATGCTCCCAAAAATATTCCCTCCTAGAATTGTTTAGAGGTCTCTCTACATCACCCAGTGCTATTATATGCTTAAGGTCAAAGTATAGTAAAAATATATAGTCAAAATATGGGTTCCACTATTACTGTAGTTTCAGGTATGTATAGGGGATTTTGGAATGTATTCCCAGCAGGATACGGGCAGCATACTTTAATTAATAAGATGGGGAAGTATTACTGCCTTTCTACCTCCACAAAGTATACCCTGCCCCAGTCTTGATACAAAAAACCCACAACAAAATCATAGCATATAATCAAAGGCTGAATATAAATAACATTATAGAATAATACTATGGTGTCACTTAAGATTCATATAAATGGGTACAAAACGTGATGGATTTGGCAAACTACTGTTGTTTTTACTGTGATGGCTAAATCACAGTATGGATGGATGGATGGATGGATGGATGAATAAATAAATAAAGGGGCTTTCGTTAACATCTTTACATTATGACCTTTTCAACAACCTACCAGGTTTCTGGGTGCATCTATATGGGCCACTTACTGTGGAGCTGGTCTTGAGTAGCAATACTCTAAACCAGCTTGGGGATGGCTACACTGCATGCCTCCAACCTGCTGTGACAATGGGATGGTCTCTGTACTATCCAGTGGAGCTCAACCCAGTTCAGCTGCATTGGGCAGTCTCTCTTCCCCATGTTACTTGGGGAGGGAAATGGAAGGAAAGATCCCCTTCCCCTCTCCATGTTGCATGGGCACCTTTAATAAACTGGTCTGTGTGAATAGCAGAACTCCAGAGTATTCCACGACTTCCCTAACATGAAGCAAAACTGTGTTAGGTAATCTCACATCGGGGGCATGATCAGCCCATGTATTATATAAATGCCACAGAGCCAATTTCCACCCACTTTGGGATATGTGGCCTATTTAGATGTGCTCTCTGTCTCTACAAAGGGAAGTCTGCTATTTCATACTTGTGAATGAAGCAAAACATCTACATGCTAACCCAGGATTTTTTTTATATAATGTTGCTGTTTCTACACATTGCAATCATGGCCATGTATACAACTATCACCTTTCCTTGACGTTTTAAGCAGAACCCATACTATTCTGTTTACCTTCATTTTTATGCACATTTCTTCCTTTAATAGTACTGTATCATCGTCTGAAATAATTATAAACTAAGAGTTGTTTCAGATTCACTTTCTACACAAACATATGTCCTGCTTGTTTACCTGAATTTTTAATATGAGATTACATGGTCCACTTGATACTAACAGATAAAGCGCAAAATGAGCTCAGGCTTGCCAGGGACATAAAAAACAACAAAAAAGGCTTTTTTGCTTACGTTGGTAGAAAAAGGAAGAAAAAGGAGGCGATAGGGCCATTGCAAGGAGAAGATGGGGTGATGGCGACAGGGGACAGGGAAAAGGCAGAACTACTTAATGCCTTCTTTGCCTCGGTCTTCTCACAAAAAGAAAGCCATCTTCAACCTCAGCAACATGGAATGGACGAAGGATTGGGGGAAATCCAACCCCAAATAGGGAAACAAGTTGTCCAGGAACACCTGGCCACTCTAAACGAATTCAAGTCGCCAGGACCAGACCAGCTACATCCAAGAATACTGAAGGAACTAGCGGAAGTTATTTCAGAACCACTGGCAATTATCTTCGAGAGTTCTTGGAGAACGGGAGAAGTCCCAGCAGATTGGAGGAGGGCGAATGTGGTCCCTATCTTCAAGAAGGGAAAAAAGAACGACCCAAACAATTACCGTCCGGTCAGCCTCACATCAATACCAGGCAAAATTCTGGAAAAGATCATTAAGGAAGTGGTCTGCGAACACTTAGAAACAAATGCGGTCATTGCTAATAGTCAACACGGATTTACCAAAAACAAGTCATGCCAGACTAATCTGATCTCTTTTTTTGATAGAGTTACGAGTTGGGTCGATACAGGAAATGCCGTGGATGTAGCGTACCTGGATTTCAGTAAGGCCTTCGACAAAGTCCCCCACGACCTTCTGGCAAACAAACTAGTAAAATGTGGGCTAGACAAAACTATGGTTAGGTGGATCTGTAATTGGCTAAGCGAACGAACCCAAAGGGTGCTCACCAATGCGTCGTCTTCATCATGGAAAGAAGTGACAAGTGGAGTGCCGCAGGGCTCCGTCTTGGGCCCGGTTCTGTTCAACATCTTTATTAATGACTTAGACGAAGGGTTAGAAGGCACGATCATCAAGTTTGCAGACGACACAAAACTGGGAGGGATAGCTAACACTCCAGAAGACAGGAGCAGAATTCAAAACGATCTTGACAGACTAGAGAGATGGGCCAAAACTAACAAAATGAAGTTCAACAGGGACAAATGCAAGACTCTTCACTTCGGCAGAAAAAATGGAAATCAAAGATACAGAATGGGGGACGCCTGGCTTGACAGCAGTGTGTGCGAAAAAGACCTTGGAGTCCTTGTGGACAACAAGTTAAACATGAGCCAACAGAATTATATGTGTACCAGTGGGTACAAGTGTTTCTTTATTTCCTGGAAGCTCTTCATGGACCAGCAGCCAATGGCTTATGTATCAGCCTTCAAATGATTGTTTTTGCATAATGCACTACCTAAATTTAATCTCAAATTTTATTGATATGGGAACTGATATTTTACTTCATGCTTCTGCTCTAGGCTAGCCATGTACTTCAAATAATTGTTAGATGTCTATGAGGATGCTGTGATAGAAAGTACGAGTGTTCCTTCAAACATTGCTACACTGCAAGCTCAAGTAGCAGTAGCCAACTTGGTTAATGGTGGGGAATGCTAGCAGACAACATCTGGAAGACTAAATGGCTTGTAGTGTTGGAGACACTGAATCTAAATGTCTTGATGAGAAAATTGATAACACTGCACTTCAACCTAGCTCTTTAAACCTGTAATAATGTTGAGACTTTATTATATATACACTTGTGTATAAGCCCACCTCATATATTAGTCAAGAGCTAGTTGGGTGCCAAAATTATGGATTTGATATGTCCCATGAATATGTTGATGGTCACTCAATTGAGAGGGGAAAGCTCCAGTGTAGCCTAAAAGACCAGCCATTTCCAAGTTCCTACCCAGGGATTCAGACAGGCCAGAAGTGGGGTCCTGAGGGAGAGAGTACAGGGAGTCGGTGCTTCTTTTAGGGTCTTTTGGGATAGACTAAGCTTTTGCTTTGCAGCTCTACTCAGAAAAGGGGATAGTTCTTTTTCTGATAAAAGTTAGAATACACTACTAATTTTGACCTACCCCATAGATGAATCAACATGCATATATACATGCTTTAACATCTGGTTAAGATGTTTAGCCTTTTTTCTTCTCCTTCCATCTCTAGTTTTAGAATGCCCGGGAAAAAAAACTCAACAGCTTACTTAAAAAAACAAAAACAAAGCATTTTGCTATGGCTCAAAACAGGTATTACCAAACCAGACTTTTTAAATTTTGTTCATGAACTTTTTAAATCAACTTAAGAAATGTTATAATATTAAATGCTCTTGTTCAGATTTCTGTCTACTGATGTCCTCCTACAGAATACCCTTTCCTAGTTTTACCTGAATAGTTAGCCAGGATCTTTTAATCTCTCTTTGTCAGTTTTCCACACTTATCCCTCTTTCTTAACATTTCTCTTATATAGACTCGTTGTATTTGAATACTTTTGGTTAGGTATATTGATCCATATTTGGTTAATGAGTTTGTCTTCAGTACATTTGATACACAGGTTTTTAAATGGTGTCGCTGGTCAGTACTGGAGGACCAAGTGCTGGCCAAATTAGATATGGATGTGATCCAGCAAAACAGTTTTAAATGGGAACTGAAATAGATTGCATCTTCTGACAAGAGACTCCCCTTCTGCCAGAAGAAATGGACCTTTAGCATAGATAACAAACTGCTTGTATTAACTTCCATTAGTAGTCTCAGAGAAGAAAAGAAGATCTGCATGACCAATGAATATAACTTGCTATAGTGTTTCCCATCTAGCAAATACACTAAAGCGTTACAGCATATCTCGCATAACCATCAGAGTTATGTTTACAGATGATAATATGGTACTGTGTTATAACTTCAAGATAGAAACTGTACAACCAGAGTGTAATTTACACTATCAGGTTTGCTTTAAATGCCCAGGCCAAGTATCTCAGACAATGATAAAATATTCAGTGATGTGCGGCAGAAAGCAACAATAAGTTCTGTATCAGTGTTTGGTGGCTTGTGCCATTCACTGACCACATACTTGTAGGATGCTGTCTATCTTTGCTACCTTCTCCAAGAGAAGTCTGCCAGTTGAGGATGAGATACTCCCTACCTCTCAATTGCCATTTAGCAGTATTTAGGATTTTATGCCTTTCCGTATTAGACACTACCACAGCAGATGGAGGCTGTGGTTGGACATTTGTCCACTTATCTGTGGACACTTATATGACTGAGATGATCAAATACAAAAGTAAACTTTAAAAATGGAATATGTCAACTGAAATAGCTTTGTATTA
>NC_085845.1:141281752-141291752 GCF_035594765.1 Anolis carolinensis
CTAGTCACAAATCTTACTCTTTCATACTGAATTATTTGTACCAAATTCTCTGATGTATGATCACAGGCATTTTTTTTGAAAATGCACAAAAGGTGTTTAACAACACTGAAGTATTGCAACAAAATGTCATTAAATTCAATAGAATAGAAAAGGCAAAATACTCCAAAGCACAATTCTGTACTTTGCATATGCACATTAGGAATGAGGGCAAATGAGTGCATTTCTTTCTTGTGCATTCAATTACTGATATACACCCTAGATTACATTTTATATTAATTTCATTCATTCTCAGACAAGACCTGAAATGAAACTAATGAAATGCTCAAGTTATTATTGCATTCATTTTTTCTGAAAACATGGTTAGGAAAAATGTATGATTTAGTCAAACACAAGTAGACAAACAAGGATTTAAATAAAGGATGCAAATTTCAAGTTCACTGGTACTTATGTTCCAAATCAACATGTTTGGAAGACAATGATATTCCATGTTGAAGCTGTCTTTAAGAATATAGTGCAGACAGCTACCCTAAAATGCCTCCTGAGTCCTATTAAGTAAACCTATGGCTTTACTTTACCTGTCTGCTAATCACAATTTTGAAGGGAAAATTGTTGCGCCTAAGTCTATCCCCCTTAGAATTTGTCTGATGTTAGTACTCAACTGGATGTTTTCATCTCCAATTGTTAAACTCAAATGCTATCTAATTGTTGTGTCTACATGGAGAAATTGGGTAGAATGTTTAAGTCTGTTTAAGAAATAAATAAGTAGAATGTTGTTTTTTTAATGTGTTGTTTGTTGTGAAGTGCTGTGATGATATATTTTCACATGCTAGAAGACCACATTATGAAACAACAAAGACAGCTTGACACGATATAATTATATATATATATCTATCCTATTAAAATAAAAAGAACAATTACAGTGTAACTTAGATATATTATCTAAAGGTATTTTATAACACAGCATGGATTCAGCTCTTAAGTGCCTAGAGTACTATATAAAATTGCAAAATGTGTAGGCAATTCTCAGGTTTCAAGCTAAATCTATTTTAATTATTTCATATGCTAATTTTCTTTACAATAAATAGTTTTTTGTACGAGCAATTTAGTAAGGGTATTAAGAGTGTAATATAAAACCAGAAAACTGCCACACTGATTTGCAGTTAGTAAGGCCCATATTGAAGCTATGAGTGCAGTTTTATAAATACTTTTTCTGAATAGGGATTAATTTTTAACAACTGTAGATTCAGCTAAGCTGTGGGTCCATCCTCCCTGTGATCAAATCCACATGCTGATAATAACAGGTATACTTATTTACAAATTAAGTATTTGGTACTATTCCATAAACAACTGGAGTGGAAAGTGAGAGCTATGGCTATTTAAAAACAGTTTAAAAATTCAAACAAGACACTCAGCCTTGTGGGGATGTCCCCAAATATTGGGCTGGGGAAGATGTGGCCTAAATACCACAGTGCCATTTTGTAAAACAATAATAATTTGTTAGTAACACAAAATTCCTAATTAATATACACAAACCCTTTTCTTTTTATGGTATCAAAATAAAAATTAAATAGTTCTGCAAATGTTTGGTTAAAAGGCCATCATTTCCTTTCTTCCTTAGATGCATAAATACTGAAACCAGGAGATATCAAAAAAGAACAAAAAGTGTTGTTTACAGGTTGTTTTTAAAGAAAGTGGTAAATAAAATGATTTATTCTCCTTTTATCTAAATAGATATGGTTATCTTGTTTTCCCCATCTTTGTGGGCAGGCAATTCTGACCCACACCTGACTTTACATTTCAGTTTAAAATCCATTCAGCCAGTTTAAGTTTATTTTATTTACAGCTATCTCGGTAAAGCATCTGTTCTGCGAAAAGTCACTGTGGTCCTTTCACCTTCACTGAGTTTGGAACAATTTCATTCGAGGAGGATGCAAAGTATCAAGGAATGTGGCCCTCTGGTGGAAAGCTAAGTATCACATTTTCCTTCTCAGCATCACTCCAGAAACCTGGCGGCTTTATAAAAAGCATTTTTCTTTGTAAAAAAAAAATCTATAGAAACAACTTTATACAACATCCTGAGAGACAGTGTGTGCCACATAGAACAACACTACTTGATCTTTATCAACAGCAAACAACAACCTGATATGCTAAGACAGACGTGCAGGGGGAAAACATACAAACAAACAACAAATAAGGATGGGGAACTCCTCACTTTCTGCAGTCTTTTAAAGTGCACAGGACCCATGCCCACCACAAAACAAAAACATTATTTGCGCAACAACAAAACACGTAGCAAAACAAAAACTTACCTGCTGTTGTTGCAGATGCAGCAGTTCTACTGTGCTTACTTCAGTGCCGGTGTCACCACTTGATCTTCCATCTCGGCTGCTGGCATCTAATTGGCTGCTTAGAGTGCTCATTCCATTTTGATTCATTGAACTGTTGCTTATTGTCTCTGTCGCAGATTCCTGCATCATGACTTAATACCTAAAAGTGATTAAGAAGTATCAATTAACACACGCGTTACACCTTCACACTTCCATTATCAAGATGTCCCTCTCTGCCAATTACAGAGACAGCATCTTTAGAAGCAGGGAGGGCTTGGCGGGGGGGGGGGGGGGGAACCTTGCACAGTCATTTAGGAAGCCAGCAAAGGAGTATATAAACCTCACTTTCCGAGGTATACTAATTACTGAAATTATGTTTCCTATAAGCATTTCAGTGGCAGTTTAATTTAACAGGGAAAACAGCACGCCGCGTATGTGGCATGGATAAACAGCACTCTGAGCAACTACATTTTAAAGCCCTACCTATCAACCCCTTAAAGGAAGGCAGAATTTCACACACATAGCCCTGTATTTCCTATTATCTAGCTTTGACAACCATGGGTGACTATGCAAGCCTTATTTAAAATAGTCACTATCTTGATACTGTCAATTTTTTTACAGCATCTCTTATGCAAGGCTGTTGTTTAATGATGCACAGCTAATCATACAAAATTAAAATTTTGTAAGGGTGTTACAAATCATATGGTATCCAACCCATGATAAATAGTATAATAGGCTTCTCCTTTTTGGTGACTAAATAAAATTTTGCCTGGGAGGCATTTTAAGAAAAAGCTCCTGCTGCAAACATGTCAGATATTGCCTATTTTTTTAATCAAACGGCTGATATTCATTTATTTTTCTGACATTTAAAACATTTAATACTGTCCTTCCTGGGAAGTAATTAAGCTTATGCATGAGCAGCAATCAAACTGTTCACTTGAAGATGACTTAAAACTCAATTTTAACATAGGCAAATAAATGAAAGATATAAAATTAATTTTCCAGGCATGTATTAGATATGAAAGCTGGAAATAAAATCTATCAAGAATATCACTAATGATTGTGCTAAAAACAGCATAAATTATGCATATTACCTTCTCTACAGTAATAAATGTTTTATCATTCTCACTGCATAAATATACTGTACTTTCAGGATAGCAATGAGATGTCCTGCCAGGATCAGTTGAAATCCTTGCAGTAAATAAAGAACCAACATCCCCTTACAAACCAGAATTTTCAGTGCATTTTGCATCTGTAATAAGGAAATGTCATTTTTTCAAAGCTATCTAAGTTCCACACAATGCTATAGGCGTTCACTTCAGTTCATTTCCCTGTAATAATGCATACATTAAACTAAAGATTTTCAGGAAAAGGAGGGAGAAACTTTCTGAAATGTGATATTAAAGGGACCTCTCTCGGTAGGTAAATAATCTGCTGAACCAACCTCATTCAAAGAACACAGCTGTGACTTTACACAATACAGTTTTCAATGCAGTTATGCCCGTGCACAAAAATCCTATCAAGTAAACCACCAAACACCTTATTACAACTAAAGCCACTGTTCAAGTATGTCAGTTAAACAGTGATATAAGATTTCATAAAGGATAATTTACAGTGCAATGTTATAAACGTTTGACCTAAAGCAAGACCCACTGAGTTCACTACACCTCACTTCCAGATGCACAGGATTGCATCCTTAAAGAGTAAATCTACATAGTAAATGCCCAATTCTGGTCACAAAGGATATAGACACTGTGAATATGATCACAATTCACGTAAGAAAGGGCAGCTGTTACAATTAGAGTTAACCAGTATAGAATCAAATGTGTTTAAGAACAAGCATTCCTTGTTAAAACACCCTAGTGAACTTTAAGCACAAATAAGAATAGAAATGAAAAATGTGAGACGCATGAAGATGAATTTTCCAACAAAAAAACCCAAAGCTAATGTTCTTTTCTGAGATTAGCCAGCTAATAAGTATTCAAATTAGGCATAAATTTTACATGCACAATGTTTAAAATATTCAGAAAAAGTCTGATTGCTAGCTATATGAAAACATTAAAGAACATCTTCTGCAACTCTTGGTAAAAACAATGCATTTAGAAATGAAATGCATTTCAGCCATATATCATTGTGAGCACGCAGACTAAGTATCTTATTTTTTTCACAGTATCTCCAAAAGGAGGGTGAGGTGAGGGTCTTCATACAAATAAAAAAAAATATCTTAAAACACTTCATAATGTAACTATTTGACAATATTCATTCCATAGTCAATCACATGCATTAAAAGGACAAACCCAGTATGCATGCAGCTCAACCAACTGAAATAGTTCATACATTTTCGAAAATCAAAAGTCAAAAATCATAAAAATCAAAAGTATGTGTTTGCATAGCTGTGACTCTTTTTGTAAAACTACAAAGAAAAAGTTAAACATCCTCCAGTTCATATTGACTAGTGTATGTAGTGCCTTTATATTGTCAGAAAAACTTGAAGTATAGTTTCAACTTCACAACTTAAGTGGATTTCAGAGCCCTGACAATCAAGTTTATCAAAACATAATCACTAAGTACTACTCCTGCAACAGGGAATATAATGCCTGATCCATCTTCAAGGTGTACAAAAAAAGGACAAGTATACCATTCATGGCAAAGAGGTAACAAGAAAAGAAATATAGTTCACATGGCTAAAATGAAATTATTAAAATACCATAAAATACAGTTCACACAACTAAAATAAAATTATTAAAATTGTCTCACCAATATATTTGGGGGGGGGGGGTCCATTAAGTGATAACTCACACCTATTACTTCATCACATTGCATCAGGGGAGGAGTACAAAAAAGCTAAGAAACTGAAACAGAAGATGAACTCTGTGTGTACAACTTTCTCAGGGTTGCATAGATAGCATTAGTACTCTGTAAATGATATCCTGAAAACACAGATTTAATTTTGGGAGTATCTTTGCAATCCCTTTTTCAGACTCAGATTCCCAAGAAACAAAACCAAACTACATGGTCTATAGTAATTTCTCCAGCAGAAGGGGAAAAAGCATAGTGCTTGCAAATGTTATGGCTTTCAATCAAATGAGTAAAGAAAACCCAATAAAATTACAGCAATTATCCTGAAAATTTAAAAATTCCAAAAGGAACACTATGAAAAAGTAGGTCTGTTTGCAATGCATATCAATGACTGCAAGAACATACATCATCCAAATGGTTTAAAACAAGTATAAAATGCATGTACCCTAGACAACTACTAGGATAGGTGCTTTTCAGATAGCTATAAAGGTGAGCAAGTGCATCTGAGAACTTGATATTAATTGCCAAGTATAACATCCAATCTCAACATTTAACAAACAGCAGCATAATTCAAGTGCAATCCTTGCACTATAAATTAAGTGAACACACTTTTTACTCCCCTCTGCATAGTCTTCCTTGCAACTAATCTTAACTTTTCCCTGGCTTTCTTTAAATCAGTAAGTCACTGTACAGATACTTATTCTCTACACCACTTCCCTTTTGAAACATTAAAGTGACACTGAAACTGACTGCACAAGATTGCATTTTCTCTTCCTAAACAACTGGAATTGAAAGGTTACTTAGTGTAACAATATTTACTTGCAGAATTGTGTTGTTACCAAGGGTATAATGGATGGTGGCTATGCAGGTTTACGCAAGAATGAGTGAAGCATGAGGCATTAGCCATGTGTTTGACATGTTTCAAATTGCTATAATCCAGCATTAAACACACCCAGCAATTCATGCCATTTCTTGCAGCCATAATCTTGAATAAAGCGTGCACAACCACTTATTATATAAATTAGTATATGACTCCCTGTTATAGTCACAACAGTGCTTTTGTGTTTATTTTGCATCAAGATGTGGCCTTTTATTTGTACAAATATCGGGATAAAAAGACAGCTCAATTAAACCTCCCCACTTTTATGATAGGGTTGTATGAAATTCTAGACTTTTTTGTTTTGTTTTTCCTTAAGAGTTTTATGGGTGTAAAATGGTGCAGTGTGGAATACTTTCTTCCCTGTGAGATTCCAAGGCTGTTTAAATGGCCCTCAAAGTCTCCAGACCCTTTGAGGGCCAGCTTCTGTTTTCAAATCCAGAAACATGAATGAAAGTTCTCATTCGCCACTAGGAGGCAACCTTTCAAGAAACTGTAGGCTTTCAATGGTGTCTTGCACTCCCTACATGGGAAAAGCCTTGGAGTCTTCACACTCACTGTTGTCCTTAAAATCAATTGGGGAAAATGGGATTCGGGCTGAATAAGAATGACACGGCAGCTGTAAGATAATATCCAAGACACACTTCATTGTTCAAAAATAGGTTAATACTTTCTCTTCCTTAAAGGCTGTAACCTACAAACCTCCTGAAATGGAATACCTAATTCAGTTCAGTCTTAAATGCCTTGCAGACAGCAGTAGCCTAGCAATGCTTTGCTTCAGGACAAGAAAAATGAATGTCGTTTGAGTTTATAGGTTTTCACTGCCTCCCACAACTTCTATGAAATGTGAAGGTTTCACCTACATCCCTCCCTATCTTAATGTAAGCAACCCTGTGATAAAATTAGGACTCCAAAGGACCATAAAACTGGTTCCACGTTTTCTGGGGTCTTTTCAAAGAGCTTTCCCCCATGATCCATTTTAACAACTATTTTTGAAAGCAGTCGGCAATACATATCTGCTGTTCAAAGATGAATTGTGAGAATCAAAAAAGTCATGATGTATCCCCAAGGCCTGAGATGTGCCCTGAGAGCACATAAAACATTACATATATACCATTTTATTTATAGTTTTAGAAACAATAGCATAGCTTTCTATTGTACTTTACACATCAAGTCATTCATATCATTTTTTTAAAAAAAAGAGTTGTGAAAGGTTTATCATTTTGAGATCCCTACCCCATATTTAAAAGCCCATGGGCACATGTTGAACCCACCTTCCAATATTCTGGATAAAATGTCCCTAGCAGTAGGAATATTTTAAGAATGCAAATACATCCATCACTCTACACATTAATCCAGACCAGAACCCAGATTTTGGAAAACTTAATATAATAGCTTCCAATTTTGTGCTCTGTTGGACTTAATGCATAATTGACACCAGGCATGATATATTTTAAAGTCTAGATGAGTATACTCCATCTTAAATACTTACAATTGTATAATAAATTAAAATGCTAAATATAAGGCTATTCCAGTACGTACAATAACAAAAAAAAGTCGGAAAAAGTAAGCTTGCCCCACTCCACCCCAATTCTCATTTAAATGAAAAATGGTGCGTTTCCAAGCCAGGCATAAAACGGCATAACTGAATACACAGCGGTTTGGTTCGTGTCTGTAAAAGTATTACACAGACCAATTTAAATTCCTGCCTCAGTACATTAGCACTGAAAAACCACAACTGTATTTAAGTACTACAGATCAAGAAATCTGTCTTTAAAAATCTCACAATTTCACTTATATATGTAAGCAAAGCTCAGTGATTCAATGCTTGAATGTAAACATGCAGACCAGCCTTAGTTTTTTTGGCACATTCCTAATTCAGGAACACTGCACACAACACTCATACATATGTGCCCAGATAGAATGTAGTCCTTGCATCTCCACTAGCAATGCAGTGTGGAGGCATTACACCTTCCCATCTGTCTCAACATGTAAATGGCAATGCAGACACATCTTTCCCATTAGCTATGTAAGGAGAGGCAAGTTGAAGTTACATACACATATACACACAAGTAGGTGGCAATGCATGTAACCATCATATGTGAAAATACATATGCACAACATTTTGTTGCATACAGCTAAGCCTGGATAGAGGCCAGTGTAGTTAGACACTCAGATAAAAGGAATGGTACATTCCACACTACAATCTTATCTAGATTAAACTGACAAATTGCATACTGTAATGCTTCACTAAGTTTTACAGAGGCACTATTCCAACATGCTTCCTATGACATTAGCAGCAAAAAAAACCCAATGTCAAAACCTGTCAATAATACTATTCAAATTTATTACAGTGTCACTATAAGCCAAAAGGCTAAAATTTACTCCCACACGTAAAATAGTAAATAGTAATAATTTAAATGTTGTCATTGACAGAAATAGCATAGATTACATAAACAAAATATACTAATAAGCTTTAATACCAAAGAAGCGGTAATACAAGTGTCAGGAATAGTGAAACTAAGGATTTCCTTTTTATATCTCATATGCAGTAATATTACAATATGCACATCCAGTATACATAATCAAACTATACAGTAACACGCCATACATTATAAGCAATTCTAAAGCAGACTTACTAGGAAGTAAGCCCAGGGAAAGACAGTGAGATTTACTTCTGAGTAGCATGCCTAGGATAACACTCATTTATATCAGTGGACAGATAAGTCATAACTAAAGCCTGGCTACAATCTAGATCTCACCTATAAATCCCTCTACACCCCTGTAGACTCATTTTTTACTCAGAATGTATGCCATTTTAGATGTATTCTTAGTAAGGTGTTACTAGAAACCAAGTATTTTGCTTATTGCCTATAATTTTTTATTATATTAACCTTTCACCTGTGAACTTACAGACAGTGTCAATATACCAATTAATGATCAGATCCTAGTCAACATGTTTACTGAAATCATAGCATCATTCTCATTTCTAGGAGCAAAATTATACCATTTTACCCTATAATTTCCTTCCTAATCATGATGTCTCAAGTCCTTTGGACTGTTACAAAAGTCCTTTGACTGTAAGTAATCTATTTTACATGTAAATTCAAGATTCCTTTATTCAGCGGCAGTTCTATATGCTACTATATGCATTGTATCTCTATAGCTCACTAACACATGCACCTCACAGTCAGGTCGTCTATAGTCTTTTGTATTATATGCTTTTGTGTTACATACATGTATGATATACTTTATATTCAGGTTAGGCACGAATGATCTAAACTAGATTAACTGTCTACCAAACAAATTGCCCAATTCTATGATAACATTTCAGTAAGAGCTGAAAGAAATCCTTTTTCTTTCTACAAATACCCTTTAAAGTTGAATTTACTATAGGCACTATAGAAATAGATGGGGAAAGTGAATTAATTGTACATTATTACAAATGTGAAAACTAGGGAAATTGCACCTACCAAATCTATTTCCCTGATTTTTAAAAAAAACTGTGAAGACTTCGAAGTTGATATTCGCGTGAATGTATATATCAAGCCCACTTTTAAATCTAATTTCCTCCCCGTTTAGCAATATGTCAGACGAAAATTCATCAGTTTCAGAACTGTAAACTAAATAGCACCTCTACCTGGCTCAAGGCACTTCTTTCATGAGCCATTCCAACTACTTAAATACGTATTTTAAACTCCCACCCTAAAGCAGTCTTCAGGATCTTGTACAAAACGCTCCAGTTCTCCTCCCCATTCTCCACCTGATCCATAATGAAATTTGGCACAAATCCCTATCCTTCTGACCCTCTTTTATTTTATGTTATTTTATTTTACTTCCAGAGTATCGTGGAAACAAAATGTATCTTTAATGTAACTCCAAACTAGACCCACCTCTTGGTTTTCCATTGGAAGGTCTACAGCAGAGGCGGTACTCCAAAGAAAAATTGTTCCATTGGCTCTAACTTATCACAAGCTCAACATAAACCTGAACCAAT